>NW_027186523.1:33136083-33149771 GCF_028583685.1 Petaurus breviceps papuanus
CTTACAGGGTTATTTGAAGATTCAGAATATACAGCATAAGTAAAACGTCAATTTTAAAGTACTATATATATCAGTTATTACTCTCCTATTAGTATTCTTGCTGATAGTCTCATCAGATTGGCATTAACACATTTTCTCTATGGGTTGAAACGCAGAAATGACAATTATATGGATGACTCACTTAGAAGAAAAAAGACCCATATAGGCAAGCAGTTCTCATGGTTTTAGTTGTGGTTTTATCTTTGATTTCCTCATATTTTAGAAAATCAAAGTCTAGTACTTACCAATATGGTGTCACTTTAAGTTACTGCGTATCTGACTTGGGGACAAGTAGATAATGGGACCATACTTCGCTGTTCATATCTCCCTATGCTAAACTGTGATATTAGGAAGAAACATCTCTCAAAAAAAAAAAAGGCCATTAACAAGTGATTAATCTCTCACCCTACAGATTAGTGGCATTGTAGGCCAATTTTTCTTTACCCCTTAGACAAGATACATAATCAGATGTACTTTTAGGCAAACTTCTTGGGGTCAGAGACTATTTCTTTGCCCTTGTATTCCCCTAAGTCTAACAGTGCCTGACCCACAGTAGGTGTTTAATAAATGTTTGTGAATTCAGGTCCTATTTTATGTGTGATTTTAAGTCTTCCTCTACCATAAGAAAGAATTTGACACTGAAAGGTATTTCAGAGGTTTTCCAATTGAAACTTTTCATGTTATAGATAATGAAACTGAAGCTCAGGGAGATTCAGGGATTTCCTGAGGGTCACAAAGGGAAAATATGAGCCTAGCTCTTCAACTTAAATGTGAATGGATTAAACAATCCAATGAAACAAAAAAGGGTGCCGGATGGAATGAGAAAACAAAACTCCACAATTCATTGCTTAGAAGAAATATATCTAAAACACAAAGACATTCACAGATTAAAAATGAGATGGAAGAGTATCACATTAATCCCAAAAGGCAGAGGCTACAATTATGCTATCAGACAAAGCAAAAACAAAATTCACCACATAAAAAGAGATAACACAGGAAAACTGCACTAAACTGAAAGAAACCATAAACAAACAAGTGTCAATGTTAAACTTGTATCTAAATTCCTTTGCATTTGACTGACTTACAAGAAGACATAGCAGTAATATAATAGTGAGAGATGGATTTTAATGTCTTCCAGTTTTGGATAACTATAATAGAAAGAAAAACAAAAAGGAAAATAAAGAATTCAACAAATTGCTGGAGGAACTAAAGCTAAAAGACATGGAATCTTCTAAGTAGTATGCTAAAGAATATATACATACATATACATATATACATACATATATACACACATACATATACTTACCTATTTATAAAAAAACTATAGAGAGGCACAGAGATTTCTAAGGTCACAAATATTAGGGGTGGGATTTGAACTCAAGTCCTCTGACTTCAGAATCAGAACTCTTTCTACTACAAAGGCCCACTCCTTAGAAGAAATCTTAATTACTAACCAGCGGCAAGTGTCTAAAATTCCCAGTAGCAGAAAGTTTGGTATCTGTAGGCCTCCCATGTGGAAATGCAAATATCCCACAAGGGGCAACACATTAAACACTCATTAGCCTTAAATCATAAGACTCACAACTTATCAAGACTTAGAAAGGAAATTCAAGGTAGGTATAATTGGAAGAGAGGATGACCTAGATTACAAGGATGAAACATGTGGTTTACAACACTCCTAACTATGATCCTAAGTCAGATTAAAATGTAATCAAGAAATACTTAACAAAATAAATAAAAATACAATAAAACTCTGGGCACCCAGTGTGAGAATATATGTGTTGAAGGAGGGAGGAGGAGGCAGGCACTGAAAAATATACTTCAGTTCTCTCTCTCTCTGTGTCTTGTCTCTCTCTTGCTAACTTTTGGTTATTATCTCCACCTCTTATATAATAGTACCAGTTTATGTGAACCTAGATCAGCAAAAAGCTTTTTGAAAACATATTAAATCAGACTATTTAGGACGAAGAAGCCACCACCTGGTGTTCTTCTTACTTGAAGTGGCTGTACAGAAAGGGCTTCATTTTTATTGAGGCCTGGTAATTCTGGTATGGGAATCTTACAACTTTCTCCATGTGTAGAACATTGTTCCTGCCAGTGTGTCCCTATTTATTAACAGTTAGGGTGAGGCCATTATAAATAGAAGGCATATACTAACACTCACTGTGAATGGTGCTCTTTTCGGAGAGGAATTTCTTTCCTTGTTCTCTTCTACCAAGAGAAGGGTATAATTTATTTTTCTCTTCTTTTTTCCTTACCTGCTAAATACAGGGTATGCAGCAAGTAAATAATTACTTGTTTAATCTGTACTTTGTGTTAGTAAGTTACAGTTCTTATGTGACAGGTAATTATTGTACAGAAAGATTTCTTATCTGGGAGTGCATAATGTGAGTTTTTCTTCAAAAATGAATTGTATGAAAATTCCACTTGTATTGAAGTTTAAACTAGGCCCTTTTGTCAAGCATTCTAAATGAGCTTAAAACAATTTTCAAATATTCAAATGTTAACCTGAAAGTGCCTTCAAAAAACCAAGTAAGACAAGAAAACTAGAACCAAGGTCTATAGTTGACATAACAGGCACAGTTTTAATGGTAAACATTTTAATAGCTAGTGGTTAAAATCAAAAGCTAATCACATTAATAAAGCCCTAGTTTGGACAGTTAATTGTGAGTAGGTGTCCAGATAATATCACACAAGCACTTTCCAGGTTGGCAGTTACTACAATTGGTCAGAGATGCAAAGCTGATCTATGTCTGATCAAAACTACCTTCTGTTCTGAGAAAATTATGATCTACACAGAAAAACATATATATACCCATTTGGATTTAGATATAACTTTACATTTATTATATTTCACAATTCCAATCTCTTAAAATGGTGGCCTTAGGAAAAAGCTGCTTTGGCAGGCAATTGCAAAGACTCCTGCAGAGAGGAAGTGAAAAAACTGGGCATATAAACAAGGGCTGCTGGCACGTTCAAAGCGCAGGGGATAGTTCACAGAGCAAAATGCAGTCCTAAGTAAATGGGTTTCAGGCAATTTCAGTGTTAAGATAACATCATTAAGAATAGAACAGATTGTGCTCAAACCCTGCTGTTTATAATTAACACATTGCTTCCAAATACTCCAGGGTCTCTGGTAAATAGTCCTCTGCTCAGATCCACCCAGACCAATCAGAGCATTTTCATCGGATGCCATGCTGGGCCAGCACCTGTTTGGACAAATCCAATAGAGCCAAAACACTCCTCTGCCTGGCCAGCTAAGTGATGGATGAACACAGCTTGGCTTAGTCACTGTCACAGTGTCCATATGTGAAGCTGGGAAGCTTGTTTTCACAAGAAATCATACAAGTATTTTATTATGTCGAAGTTCACTGTCCTATAAACAAAAACACAGAACCTGTTAGTATCACCACTCTTGGACTGCTCAGAGCAATGTGTGTTTAAGGGAAGAACACACAGGAATATTCACAATTAATGCTTTATAATCCACTGGTGTTATGACACTGCACATAATACTAAGTTTGATACCAATTCTTTGAAATGCTATTAGGAAAACAATATCTGAATAAAGTTTTGCGAGGCATTAAGTTTTTGGGGAGTATTTTAAAGAAATAAAGTTAGCTCTAGCTGTGTAAAGACTCTATTTCAATTATGCCATAGAAAGTTGAAATTTAGTTTGCCAGCTACTTGCTTTTTGTCTAATAAAGAGGATAAAGTAATTAGAGATGCAAAAGTATTTAAATCTTTTGTGCTGCTGAACATTGTTTATCATCCAAACCACCTGTTTAAGCATTACATACTGCATAGCTCATCTGTCCTCATTTATGGTGTTCATTCTTTCAGTCTTTTAACACTAGTTGACCTGTGCATGGATTGTAGCTAAATCTGTAAAATCCAAGAATGAGATTCAACAGATAGATGACGGGAATGTGTATTTTTGTACTCTGATGGCAGGCAGAATAAAATAGCAGTGGAGAGAGACATATAATTATTTTCTTTTCTCTAAACTCATTCTTCACTACAAATATTCAGTCTTAGAGTTTTATTATTTGAATAAATGATCAAAATAATTAGATATAATGATCTAGCAATAAGTATAAAATGAAAGGCTTAACACTGAATGCTACAAAAATAATCATCCATATGAGAGCAGCATATTAAAGATTTGTTAATTGCATCTCTTATTTATTAAACCATCATCACTGAATGTTTTTGGCTATCATTTTGTAACTTTTTAAAAGTTTCTGGAATGTTATTAACACAAAAGATATTTTGAAATTCTTAAAATAGTCTATAATGGAAACTATTTCTGAAAAACTATTTAGCAACAGCTTAAGTGAGGCTCCAGGGTGACAAGTGATATCTGATGAGAGACAAGGAAGAGCCCAAGTACCTTAACCATTTGACCACAATATCACCACTATAATGAAAGTTAACCTTACCACACTGAAGAATCATGACCCAAAATAATTCTTATATATCTGATGCTAATACAGAATTGTTTAAAAAAATTAACAAATGAAGTATTTTAATGATACAGAAATAAAATACTTGATTGTTCAACCTTAATACCCCTCCTTTTATATTTTTCTTCTTCTCTACAGCTTTTAGAACCCAGAAAATTTGGAGAGAAGAGGTACAGAAGACAAAAAACATTCGGTTAATAACTGAATTGTCATTTTTGGTCAAAGGAGATAGAATGGTTTTCTGAGATACCTAGGGCATGGAAGGTGCTTTTCTATTAAAAACAGAAAAGGAATTCATGTTAGTACATTCCTATGGACAAAACTATAAGCTAATTTCCAGTTTCAAGGAATAGTAGGTAAAGTGAATCTAATTTTAGGGCTTATTGCCCTTGTGCTTTTAAATACATGTTGAGCAAAACTAGAGCTTCAGATGATAAAAGAAAATATGAGAAAGCTAACCAATTTTAATGTATTTATTGGTGAAAACAATTTAAGTCTTAGGGAAATGTTTCAATGTTAACAGAGAATGAATGTTAGGAGAGAATGAATCACTAAATCCATTCCTTTAAAAAACACTCATTTGTCAAGGTAACTGAAATTCCTAATTTCCTCTACTGTAGGCGATCTGCCAACTGATCCCAGCAGATCATCTTCCAGGGTATCGGCAACTATACGAGAATTTAATAGTATGCCACATTGGCTGTATCAAAGATGATATAAGGCAGTCAAATTCATAGCAGGCTATAACTCTACTCTTATAAGAATGCTGGATTAACAAGACTTAGATCAATTTATTCTTTTGGAAAGTTTTGATTTGTAAAGGAGAAAATGTGCTTTGCAAGTACTTTCTCTAACTTTTTGGCTTTTCACGTCTAACAAATTCACTAAGCACAACTGTTTCATCCCTGAAGAATGCAACACCTATTGATTTTTTGGGGGGAATGATTGATTTCTTTTTTAAAGCAAACATCATAAAAGAAACAGGACATGAGTATGATAGAGAAAAAAGACAAACAGTTTCAATGATGATTTGCCTAGTGCCATTTTAAAAACCAGAATCCAAATGAATTTAAGATGAGCTGAGTATGTAGTTTGGGATATTAATTTAGTGTTTTTTCTTTATACCCCAATTCTCTTTATGTCTTTTTCCTTTTTAAAACTGAAGTCTTCCACCTAGGGCCTCTTGTTTTATTTCTTTCTCCTTCTATACACAGATTGTAGAGTTTGCTTTATTTTTAAAATGGTTCAATAGATAACCTAAAACTTTATAACTGAAGAGAATACCCTAAACCAGAAATCCTATCATATTTTCATAAAGGTATATACTGACAAAAATTGAATTAATGAAGCTTAAAGTTATTTGAATCTAAGCTAATCTATTCCTGCACCATGAATTTCAATTTGAAGATGGAAATTACTATGATAACTAAGTAATAAATTAAGTTGCAAAAAAAAAAAATGTAAAAATGTTGAAAGAATGGAAAGGAAATTGGCAAGAGGAATATTTTTATGAGTTTTTAAGTAAGATGCTATATGCCCCTCTCCCCCACCCCCAAAAAAAGACTGGCTATGTAAAGTATACCAAATACCTACATGGACTAGTTAGTTTTATTTTGTTCGTTGTCTACAGACAACTAACCCTAACTCTGGCTGGCCATTTTGTATGTTTGCAACATTGGTGTGAGCAAATTTATTGAATGGCAAAAGACATATGCTCTATGGACATCAGTGGTAGAATCATTTTCTTACCACAAATTAGAAGACAGAGTGCTTTTAAAGCATGTACATTTTAAAAATAAGAAATGCACAAGCACTTTATAACCTAAGTGGTGGGGGAATTAATCTTTTTTTTTTTTTTTTGCCTTTTGGAGGGCAATTGGGGTTAAGTAACTTGCCCAAGGTTACACGGCTAGCATTTTTTGTGTGTGTTAAGTGTCTCAGGCCGGAACCGAACTTGGGTCCTCCCGATTCCAGGGCCGGCACTTTACTCACTGCGCCACCTAGCCGCCCCAGAATTAATCTCTTTTTAAAAACTGTGACCTATAACATATTCCAGTGATGCTGGTGTCAGTCAAAATATCCTTATCCTTCTCTTTTAGGAATTCTTTCAGCACCAATTTGCAAACCACACACACACACACACACACACACTTTAGAGTCACAGTTAATTTCAATTAAAAAAGCATTACTCATCTTGATTGCCCACCTTGCTCATTAGACTTGGTTTTGAATGGCTTAGCTTTTAGCTATTTTCAGAAATCAAATATGCTCTCTAACCTTTCAAGGGATAAAGGCTAATGGATAAAGATTCACCATACTGAGGAGAATCAAAAGAAAAAAGAATGTTCTATGGGCTCTGAGGGTATTTCCAAAGAAACATGGACTCCCTCTTGAATGGTTCTTCATTCCTGGGAGTGAAATGAGCTCTTCTCTTTTAAATAACAAATACTATTACTTTTAAATTTATTATACCACTTACATAACTTATGGACTACTACATTAAAATCTATTTTGGGCTGACCTTGCAATAGCTCTGACGAAGTCTAAAGACACAGTGCATTTGTACTTTGGTCCATCAAGCTGATCATCATGGCCAACCAAAGTTAACAGCTGAAGGGTCACAAGAGAGGTAATCTAGAAAAGAGAAAGCATAAAAGTTTTAACTGCTTATGCAAAACACATTATATCATCATTTTCATTCATAATTCAATATAATAACTTTAAAGATCCTTCAATAAAGAGTCTACAACTGCAAAAGAAATTACAAAGAAATACAATTGCTTTGAAATTTGTATAAGACATATTCAGTCACCTATTTAACATAAATACAAGCATCTTTAAGGGTTTTTATCTTTGGGGAACACTAGTTTTCTTTTCCACTGAACAAAATACTTTGTTTCATTAATGACTCAGAAGTATGAGCACTGCCCTTTTAAAATAAGAGGAATCAAAACAGTTTCCCAAAACACATAAATGTTTTTTGAAGTTTCTATCCAAATACAGCAAAAAGATCAAAAATCTACACTCCTTGGGAATCAAGCAATGTGTGGTCTTTGAATTTTTTTCTCTCTCAGATTTCAGAGCTAAAATTTTCAGGCAGGAGGAAAAAAAAAAGCACCAATAGCTAGCTAACCTGAACTGTCCCTTTTCCCTGGGTTGGTGCTGCTTTAAAACTAAATAGTGACCAATGAGTTGGGAAAATGACCCAAGGCTTGGATTTACCAAAGACAGATTTAAGGTTTGTCAAGTCAAAACCAAGTATAACAAAACAACATCCATCTCACAGGACCATCATCTAAAGGATTAAGGGTTGAAATCCAGAAACGATAGATGCTTCAAGCACTACAAGGCTTAACTCAGGCTCACTCTATACTCACACCCAATGTTACCATGCTGTGGACCAGCAGGAGACAGAAAAAGGCAGTGGAAAGAAGTGGGAATGCATAACTTTGATGATCTGCTGTGTGATTTCATTTAGGACTGCCCTATAACAAACAATTCAGCATAAGAAATAACTGGAAAACATTACATTAGCCTATTCATCTAAATTGGAAAATAATATTGCTCACTTAGTGGCCTAGCACTAACATTTTATAAATGTCGAAGAACAATGAATGAACAACTTGTTCTAGTTAAAGGAACTTAGGACTTTTAATAAATTACCAACCCTACTAAGTTCTACTTTGACCTTTCTTTAGTTTTGATTTGACAACTACAAATTTGTCTTTTTATTAAATTTATTTTTGTGAGAGGGAAATATGACCTATCTCTATTCAGCCAATGAAGAAGTATAATAATCTGCTATTGCAGCTGATCTTTTACACCCAAGTGCACCATTACTGGCTAATCATTCTGCCAGATGTGACTGCTATTGGGTTGGCTCCTTATATTCAGGGACTACCAAAGAAACAAAGTTATATCTCCTAGAAAGAATGGGCATGAGGCTCAAAAAGACTTCCAATGAAAACACCATAAGTTTAGATAGTTCTTAGAGTGAGACCTCATCTAAATATAATACATAATTTTTAAAATCACCTTGTTCCATTACAAATGTTTTGGTATTGTGTTAATAACACATATATCAAACAAAAAGGAAAAACAAAGAATTTAGGAGCTATAAAACTATTTTATTTTCAAGAGAGGCATAAAGTAGTTTTAATTTAAGACTCAATACAGTATTCCTTTAAAATTAGTCCTATAGTGATGAGAAAAAGAAATCACAACTTTCTGCAACAAATTTGTAAGGGTCTTTGGATCATCTAGTTCATCTTCATTTTAAAGTCAAGGAAATTAAAGCCTAGGAATGAAATGACTTGTCTAAGGTCATGCAACAGATTAGTGACACAACCAAGACTTTCTACAATCTAGGTCTTCTGATTCTTAACACGGTGATTGTTTCATTATAAATGTTCTTTTCCACAACAGACATTTTTACCTATCAGCAACTGTGGATGCAAAAACTAATCATCACCATAACAGAGCATTTCTAGCTAAGCTCAATCAAACATAGAGATTCCTAGAGCCAAGGATCACATCCAGTAAGGGAATTATACATCCTGACATGGAGGTGGCACCTGAGATGTGCCATGAAGGAAGATGATTTCAAAAGCGGGGAATGGGGTGAGGAGGAAGGGGAAGGGAAAGATGACCCTCAAAGACCTATTGATAGTGTGAGCAAAGGCACAGCAGTAAGAAGAAAGATCAAGAAATAAAAAATGGGGTGGCGGGCAGGGAAGGGAACAAGTATTTATGAAGAGCCTACTACATGGCAGGTACTGTGCTAAGTGCTTTACAATAGTCCAGACTGGCTAAAACAAGGAGTGCACAAAGGAGAGTACTACAAAATAATGCTGGAAATGTAGACTGAAACAGATTATGGAGGGCTTTAAAAGTTGCGGTACACAGTGTGTATTTTGTTAAGTCAGCAATAGGAGGTCAATGATGAGAAGTAAATTTCATCAGAATAATACCTAGTTACATATAATACACTAGATTACAACTAATTATACTTTCTTACCCCAAATACATTAGGAAATATTTCAAAAATTTCTTTGTAATCATTTTAAGGCAAAAAATATTGAGCTGAGGTTAAACTTCCATAAGCTACAGTAAAAGATCAATGCAGAAATGTAAAAATACAAATACAAATATCCAGAATCTTTGAACTATCCTTGGCACAGACAAGTTAAGGGCTGATTCCTAAGATATCCATCTTACTCTTGATTAAATACTAAAACATAGTGCTTAACATTTCCAGTACTCTCCATCTGTGGAGTATTTTTGAATTCTAACCTCTCATAACATCCTACATATATTAGTACTCTCAGTATCATTTTGCTGTTAAAAAAAAAAGGTGATAAAGTTTCGTCAACTTTCAAAATCTTACTGATAAATCTACAGATGAAGAGAAGGTCTATATCATTGTACTATTCCATATCCATAGCATTTCATACTTAGTAAATTCTGAAGCAGCTTTTATAATTAGAAAAGTATATACTATTGTAATAACTCTGATTATGAATGTTTACATTAAAATTTCAATAGAAGATTAATATTTTGATTTCTATGCTTTAACATATGATTTTTGAAACTAAATAGTGAGTGTGAATCTCCATCTTTTAACAGAGTAAATATTAGATGAATCCTCTTGGTATTTTATTAATTTGTAACAAACAAGCAGCATCATATGAAACATTTGCACACAAATTTAACTTAGTTGCCTACACTTGCATAAGCCCTCTGCTACTGGTAGTTAAATGCCTACAGATGTTACACAGCAATGTAACCAATGGCAGTTTGAAAACCAGATGTCATTTAGAAAACACATTTCATGCAAAATTACCATCCAGGACTACTCTCATGGAGTTAAATTCAATGACCCCAGCACAAATTATGTTAACATGAAAAAAAAAGCTATCCCAAGAGAACTAAATTGTTTGTATTTTACTCTTTCACAAATCAGTAAAGACAAAAGAGAAAAAGTGGTATTAAGGTAAAAGAGACTTAAGAGAGATATGTAAATATAGGCCTTAAAAAAGGAAAGATTTCAATCCATAAGAAATCGTCAGCATGTAGGAAAACAAACCTATGATAAAGCTTAAAATTGACTATTTACCAATGGGGTCACTGGTTGAAATTGAGTCATTCTTATCTAATAATTTCATAGTAAGTTTCTTTCCATTTCTTATCATCGTATTCTTGTTTCCATAATTACTTTGCCATAACAATTATGGAAATTATGAATATAAATTACTAAGCTACTTTGAATATCCCTGAAATTAGTGGGTCATTTCTAGGTTAGAGAGAGATTGGAAGATTAGCAGAAATCTTCACATGTACTATCCTTTAGTTGGCTACTGCCATACCATGGAATTTCTCAGTTGGAAAACAGTGTTTAATTTATATGTGCCTTTATCTCTTGTCATTCATGAGGAAAAATTTCAAGGATCCATGATATGATCACAGTGAATGTAAGGGAGCTTAGAAATCATCTGGCCTAAGGCTTCTGACATTATAATTGGGAAAATTTTACATCAAGGTGAAACGACTCTAGTAACATCCAACAACTACATAGTTAGAGGCAGAGCCCAGACTAGAACTCAGACTTCCAATGTTTTATTAGTAAATTAGCATTTGAAAGAGAATAGACCAAAATTGGTCATTCCACATGCATTTGCTAATTTCCCACAAAGTTCATAGAATTGTAACAGAAAACCCAGTTTCTAATTTTTGGCTTTACCCTAACTGAAAAATTAGGTCAAGTATATTCTATCTCACAGAGACTTGCTCAAAATCAATAGGATGGTAGGACTAACATCCTGATGAGGAAGGGGGGAAGCTGTTCAAACTTTAGCATGGAAGCACATTTATTCCATTTCCTTGGCATGGTACGGTGCAATGCAACAGCCATGTATACAAAGATGACAAATATAAAAATGGCAGCTATCATAGATGCTATGGAAGGTCAGGAACAGAGATGCACTGTTGGCAGTGTTGCAAACTGGTCCAACTGATCTGGAAAGAAATTTGGAATGCCAGCTCAATAGTCACTATACAGTGAATATTTTTTTAATTCAGTGATACTACTTACAACAAAGTATATTCTCCAAAGGGATCAAAGAACTTGTATCTACAAAAATGCTTACAGCAGCTGTTTTTGCTGTAACAAAGAACTGGAAAAAAAACAGGTACTCAGCAATGGGAGAGAGGCTGGACAAATTATAGTATATGAACATAATAGAATATCATTTTCTCTATGAAGTGATGACCGTGATGGATTCAGAGAAACCTGAGAAGACTTCTGTGAAATGATGAAGAATAATAAGGGACCTGGGCGGCTTGGTGGCTCAGTGAATAGAACACTGGCCCTGGAGTCAGGAGGACCTGAGTTCAAATCCGGCTTCAGACACTTGACACACTTACTAGCTGTGTGACTTTGGGAAAGTCACTTAACCCCAACTGCCCTCCAAAAAAAGCAAAAAAGGATAAAAAGGGGCAGAGGCAGGATAGCAATTTACACAAAAACTATAATGTAAAGAGAACAACTTTGAAAGATACAGAATTATGCTACCAGGCAGAGAAACAATGGGTTAGAGTTGCAAATGAGACACATATTTTTAGACACTGTTAAAATGATCATTTGTTCTGCTTAACTTTACTTATTTGTTCAAAAAGAGGACTATTGAAGGAGAAGGTGGGAGTTAGTGGGTAGTGACAGAGATGCAAAAGAAAGGAGCATTATTAAAATATTAAAAATTTGCAGAAGAATATTAAAAAGTTCCAAAGGAGACACAAACAAGGCAATTTTGTTACTATAAGGCTTAAATTTAATATGCAGTTTGATCCTTGTTCTGTATATTGAAACATTCATGTTTGTCGATGACAGATAAAAAAAACATGCAATTTGTGGTTTTATACAGTCTAATATATTACTATACTTAATCAGTCAATATTTATTAAGCAACTATTATGTGCTTGGTATCATGCCTGGAGCTGGATACAGAAACAAAAATGACACAGTACCTGTTCTCTAGGAGCTAACATTCAAAATAAACACCTTGTACATTTTGGACAACTATCACTGTCTTAAAAGTATCATGTGAGGCTGTATTCCTGTTAGAGAATTTAAGGTGACAGATACTTGTAAAATATGGCTTTTTTTTTTTTTGTGATAAGTACTAGTAACTAATGAATGAAAGGGAATTTAGCTGAAACTCTGGGCTCACAATTTTATAGCATTTGGCCAAAGGCATAAAGCAAAGATTAGGTATAACATGTGTTTTAAAATAAGTTCGAATGGCAAAACAGACCAAAATAAGAATTTGTGAATGTGAAAACTGAAAATAATAATCAGAATCTACCCATGACCACTACATCATTTTATGTGAGGTGTCTGACCTTTAGACCTTTTCTGGAATTGTTCTAGAGTAAATGTTAATTAAGATTGGTCCCCAAAATATCTAGTATGGTTGTAATTATGTAGCATAAAATAAGTGTATGTAAGTATCGCTAGCTCAAAGGCTTCACAAATTCTTCCAGATTGCCCCTGCCTGGTAAATTTGCATCTGCCTTGGGTTATGGTGGTGGAAACCACATAGATAAATTGCTATACAGCTCTGAATTTAAGAAAGGTGAAATTGACCAGATGGGTCCACAAGTACTTTCATTATTTTAATTATCTTATACCACCTGGAAAAAACCCCTGAAACTAGTCTATCTAGCCAGCTTATCACACAAATATTTTAAAGTTTCAGCCAAGAGAATTCTTAATATGGTGGAGGGACACTGATGGGTTTTTCTTCTGGGAGTTTTTATTTTAAAAGTCTTAGGAAAAAAGGCTCTTTGAGAAATGAATAATCAATTTATCCACTGAGATGGCACAGAAATAAAGCATTCTCTGGTGTTTATCTAGAGAAAGTATCTAATCCTAACTATTTTTTATCAGGTCACAGACCAGTTTTGATAAATGGTTTTTAGGGAAAATTTGTAAAATGTTAGAACAGAACCAGAAACCACAGATAGCATCTATCAATTAAATGGTAAGAATTTACTAAGTGATACCCATGTGTCAAACATTGTCTTAGCTTCTAGGTATAACAAGACAAAACATAATCTTGCCCTCAAAAGAGCTAATATTCCACTAGGGAGACAATGTGTGTGTGTGTGTGTGTGTGTGTGTGTGTG
>NW_027186523.1:33149781-33245548 GCF_028583685.1 Petaurus breviceps papuanus
TGTGTGTGTGTGTGTGTGTGTGTGTGTGTGTGCATAAATATAGGTAATGGGGGAAGGCAGCTTGACCTGAGTTTTGAAAGAAATGGGATTCTAAGAGATGGAGGTCAGGAAGAAGTACAGCCCAGACACAGAGGGCAGCTAGTTCAAAGGCATGGAAATAGGATATGGAATACAATGTGCAAGAAGACAATCATGTATAACGAGCCTGGAAAGACTGGTTAGACCAGGGGATTAAATAAAAATGTTTACTGAGCACTTAGTCTATGCTAGGCACTACACTAAATGCTAGGGATACAAGTACAAGCAAGTAAGATAGTTCATGCCCTCAAAGAGCTTACTTTCTTGTTAAAAAAACCAACCCAATATTCTAAATAGAATGAAAACCAAAAAAGGGAGTATTTCCATAGAAAGCAGAATAGAAAAAGATAACATATGAAAACACAGATATCTATTGCACAAAGCTCCCTTTTAAAAATATGAAGCAAACAACACATTACATTCAAAGCTTTGCTGCCTGCCTGTTTCCTTTTGACCTCCCTTCAGTTTTCTTCAATGCATTTTAAAAAATGCTTCGATGACCATGTTTTCTTCCTTGCCAATTTTATCCCTAATTTCTCTACTTACCTTCACCCAAACCTTTTCCTCCAACTATAAAAAAGAAAAATGCAATCCTTATCAAAAATAAGCACAGTCAAAAAAAACCGATCTACACATTTATCACATCCAAAAATGTCTTACTCTCTGTGAGGAGTGTAAGCATGTTTCTGTATCATCTCTCTTAGTCATTACACTGCTCAGACTTAAGTCTTTCATGTCGCTTTCCTCCACAGTTTTATTACTGCATAAATTTATTCCCCTGATTTTTCAATCTGCATTAGTTCATGCATCAAAGTCCAGTGGCAAGACAAAGTCAAGACAACTGGTGATGGCTCAGGTTGCAATGGATGACCTTGGCATCTTTGTTGTCTAACCAAGATCTAAGTGCTCCACAGCACCTGCTTCAGTCACCTTCATGGCCACTTTCCACCAGGGGGAGTTTCACATACTTGGGGTAGATACCCTGCTAATTCACCAAAGGGTTTTTGAGACCCTTCGTTTACCCTCAACCTGGTATTTGTCAAATCAGCCTGCCTGCTGAAATGGTTTACTAGGTATTGCTGTACACTTTAGTTTCTTGGAGCCACAGGTTAGAGCTGGCTGGATCAGGTAGATGCCAAAGGTGGAAAGCAGCTCCCACACCAAGGGTACTGCATACCAAACTGAAGGTCTATGGAGCCATTGTGCTTATCTCACAGTTGTGTGCCTGTAAAACCTAGAGATTATACCAGAGTCATACCATGGAAACTGAATCGCTTCCATGTGAATTGTCTGAAGATCACTGACATGATAAGGTACTGGACATTGAGGTCCTTTCTTGCTAAACTGTCAAGCATTCAACCTCTACTATAGAAACTGAAACTTCTGATGGGCTGGTCATGTTGTATGAATGTCAAAATGTATGTTTGCCTAAAAGACTATTTTATGGAGAACTCGTATAAGGAAGTGGTTCACATGGTGATCAGAAGAAGTGATACAAGGACACTCTTAAGGTCTCTCTGAAGAATTCTGGAATTGATTGCGTGACATGGGAAACACTGGCAGAGGACCATGCAGCATGGTATGCATGTATTAAAGAAGGCACTCTGCTCTGTGAGCAAAACAAAGTCTCAGAATAAACAAGAGATGCACAAATTTAGGAATATTTCCATTCCAAATGCTCACATGGACTATTTGTGCCTAGCCCTTGTATTGGTCTGATCAGCCATAGTAAGACACACTGTAACTTGACTCCAACATAGTGATGTCATTTTGGTTTTCTTCAGGAATGAAGGATGACAACCAACCAATACAACCAACCAACCAACCAACCAGTTCATATAAGACTTGCCAGATTTCTTTGAAATTGTCCTTTATACCATGCAGTAATATTCAGTTAATCATATACCACAATTTGGCCAGCTATTCTTAACTGATGGGACATTCCCTTAGTTTCCAGTCCTTTGTTACAAGAAAAGGTGCTGCTACAAATTTTTTTTGTGCATAATGATCTTTTTCTTTCTTTAATTTAAAAAAAAACAAAACCTCTTTGGGGTTTCTCTGGGTGAAAGGGTATGCAATTTAATGACTTTAGGGGCATAGTTCCAAACTGCTTACCAGAATAGCTGCACCAGTTCATTGTTAAACCAACAAGGCACTAATTTGCCTGACTTTTCACAGCCCTTCCAACAACTGTCATTTTCCTTTTTTTGCCATCTTTACCAATCTAAGAGTTGGGAGATGGAATCCGGGTTTATTGTGCATTTCTTTAATTATTAATCATCTTGAGCATTTTTCCCCCAGAGGCTGTTGTGTTTATAACCTTTGACCACTTTACAAATTTACATTTTTCTTAAAATAACAGGGAAAAGATACCACATAAAAGGATGCTAGAAAGGAGGTGTGTGGGGTGGAGGGATACATATTTTGGAAACTGTCGAACACTGACATGGAGGACTGCATCCAGGCAAGAGAAAACATATAAGTTTATGAATCCAGGAAAAGAGTCCAGGATGCAATGGAATGGGGTTTTAGGAAGATGGCCACAGGGAAGTTGGTATGATTTGGAAATGACTAGAGCACTGACATAGTTATACCTGTGCTTTATGAAAACAACTTTTTCAACTGTTTGGAGAGGGGAAAAACTGAAAACAGGGAGACTACTGCAATAGTCTAGGCAATAAGTGAGAGAAGACTTGAACAAAGGTGAGTCACATGAAGAGAGATAAAGGGAGAGAGATGAGAAGTCTTGTAGGGACTGAAATAACCAGATTTGGCAATTAATTAATTTATTTCACAGTTGAGGAAAATGCTCTAAGAGAAAGCTCAAAGAAGTGAAAGGATTTGCTCTGCTGGCTAATGTCCTGTGCCTTCTCCCCTTCTTAGCTAAACTATTGATAAAGTCAACTACACTTAGAAACTCTCCAATTCCTTTCACCTCACTCTAACCTTTGCAACCTGACTTATGACCTCATGATTCAAGGGAAACTGCTTTCTCCAAAGGCACCAGAGATGTTAACTGACAAATCTTCCACTAAGTTTGCTATTGATTAGTTTGAGTCCCGTCTGACTCTTTTTGACCTCATTTTGGGGTTTTCTTGGCAAAGATACCAGAATGATTTGCCATTTCCTTCTACAGCTCACTTTACAAATGAGGAAACCGAGGCAAACAGCGTTAAGTGACTTACCCAGGATCACACAGCTAATAATTATGTGAGGCTGGATTTGAAGTCAGGGAGATGAGTCTTCCCGGTTCTAGGCCCAGTGTTCTATCCAATATGCCATCTAGCTGCCCAAATCTTTCACTGCCAAGGTGCTTTCAGGTGTACCTTTATCTCTACCTCAGTTGCTCTTAAAGTTTGAAAGGCAGTGCCTTTTGAAGGAAAGAAAAGACCCCCAGAATAAAAAAAGAAATTAAGAGAACTGCTGAAAAGTTATGTAAATAATCAAGTGATATGGAGAAAAACATATAGCTTTTCATGTATAATCCTCTTTTGGGGTTCTAGTTTATGTATAAGTGCTTTTTGTGGTGTCTGTTAAAATGAGAACAACCAAAAAAAAGATTAGGGAAAAAAGCATTCCCAGGATGTAGGAGGTGGTAGAGACCTCCCAGAAAGATATAACACTCTGTAAGGGTTATGGGATTTAAAGATCTTCCATGCCCCGTTGGACTTGCTGACGTAGCAGGAAGGGGCGGAGCAAGAGGAAGCGGAAACCAAGCTAGCGTTCCTTCGGTGGCTGGCGGTGGTGGTGACGGCGGCAGCAGCAGAGGCAGTGGCAGCGCGAAGCCCTTTTTGAGTTAGAACTGCTAAGGACTTTCTGCTAAGGACTCCTGCTGAGGACTGCCAGGGGCCGGAGCTGCTGGGAGCGCTATTCCAGGACGCTGGGTGGTTGCTGTGAGTGGGGAGAGGAGGACCTTTGCCTGAGGTAGCCTGTTCTGTTTTAAAGGCTTGAAAATGTGGGTGCTTTCTACTTTATCTACCTGTGCCAATATCATAACTACTCTGATGGCTTTCACTTTCTGGTTTTGGGACTCAGTCTTTTGGTATCTTAATAAATTTTCTAGTTTATTTCCTCATATGGCAAACATGACGTATTTTCTAATGGATAATTATATCAGCATATTTGTAATCTCTATAGGCATTGTGAATATGGCATTGCTGATACACACTCCATGAGCAGGGGCGAAGCAGCTGAATGGTCTTGAATGGTCCTCTCTTCCTAACCCTAATCACAGTCAGAGCCATTTTTGAGCACTAGTCATTAAGGTTCAGCAGTTATGCTGCCCTCTCTCCCCCGCTGGAAGGTAGGTCATCACTTATGATACAATTGGCTCCTAGGCCCGACCCAAGGCCAGGGACTGTCAGCCATAGCCTTTACCCTCTGTCCCCTTTTGCTATTGGAACCTTGTAGGCAGAAGACAGAGAAGTACAAAAACAAGAACCTCAATGAAAGACTGCCCTGACTACTGCCATCTTTTCATTAGTTCTGCTCTGCAATCAAACTCTACCACTTCCTTTACAAGAATTCAAATGCTGTCATCAAGCCTTTCTCAGACCTGGGGCAAATTTCAGCTCTAGAACAAAGTCCTACAGCCCTACCCTAATTTCTGGCTCTGGGTTAATGGGGGAGAATTCTACAGAAAGTTTGCTATGAGACCCAATTCAATTATATTATCCAGGGTATTTATAGATGAAAACTGGAAGGAAAACAGAAAGTGCCACAAAATGGAAATAGCTTTGTCAGAGTTTCTATAGTGATCTATTCTCATCTTCGAAGAGAATGGAGTCACCACACTTGGAATCAAACATGAGGAAATGGAAATGGCACTTAAGAACATAAAATTGTGAAAAGAAGTTGGATTAGACTAAATACATACAAAAGAGGCCTGCACTTTATGGATTTCATGATACAATTTTGAAAGCTCTCAGTGCCCAGTTTTTAATGTCAAAGGGAAGATACTGAAAGAACTTTGGAAAAAAAAAATCAGAGATGAAATATTACCAAAAATACATAATTGGGAAAAAAACCTAGCAAATACTGACTCATATGCCTACTTTCTCATTCCCTTTGTAATGAGATGTTTTGTGTTTTGTAAGAATGTTTTGTGTACATATTTATGGGTTCCTTGAGCAATGCATAAGCTGAAAGACTTCTGCAGACAACTTTATAGTCACAATGAATAAATATGGAGAGAATAAAAGATTTCTATTGTTTGTTAAAAAAAATGACTCAGTGGATTGAAATGTAACCTCTAAGTTGGTTCTCCTCCAACAAGGTGCATATATTAAGTCTATACAAAGTCCTAGTTATTATGTGACCAGGGTTAACTTTGGCCAACGGTTCTTTATTATCAATATAAAGCAAAGCAACATACTTACCAAAAGGTATATCACTGTCATGGGGGTGGGGGATGGGGTGGGGAGGAGACAAGAGGTTGTGAGAAGGGGGGTGTTTCCTGTACATTGTCTAAAGAAGAAGGAATTATCCATAAATGGTGAGATCCTCCAGATAATTCCTGTTTGCAGATTACATGGACTTCTCAATGAATTGACAGTTTTTCAAAAGCCAGGAAAAATTATTTCGCAGGGAATGGGGAGTTCATTTACTTTAAAAAACCTAGAGAAAGACCTCACGGAAATTGGGTAGATTGTCTATGGAATATTTATAGGAGGTTATGGTCTACCAAAACCATACATGATGTGAAGGTCTGAGTTTCTGAAGGCTTCCCTGGAACTAACCAATGGAGGAAGTACATCAATAAACTCATGGATTCACTTAAGTACTGAGATTATTTGAGAAGGTCTTTTACACTAAAACTTCTGAGTGTAGCCCAAACCAGAATAAAATGTAATTGCTAAATATTACCACTCCACCCCACCCCCTAAAACAAAATTCAACATAGAGAATGTTCATTTGTGGTTTTCTAAGTCGATATGTGGCCAGTAGGTGTCCATTTCTATATCAGTCTGACAGCACTGTTTTACAGAAAATGAAATTTAACAGAAGTTTTGAATGAGAAAATAGAGAAAACTTGGCAGATAAGTTAGTATAAACTATATCGAACTCATGAGATAATTTGGAAAAAGGAAGGGTAGGGAGCAGAATAATGTTCAAAAAATGTAAAAATATTTGGGTGATCATTTGATTTTTTCAAGTCTTATTTTAGAAGCCCCAAGAATTTCCAAAACAAATTACAAAATTCTTTTTTTTTTTTTTGAGGGCAATTGGGGTTAAGTGACTTGCCCAAAGTCACACAGATAGTAAGTGTGTCAAGCATCTGTGGCCGAATTTGAACTCAGGTCCTCCTGACTCCAGGGCCGGTGCTCCATTCACTGCACCACCTACCTGCCCCACAAAATTCTTAGGAATAAATGTTTCTCTTTGGTGACACCTGGGCAAGTAAGTAAACAAATAATAAATAAATAAGTCCCAAGTTGGGAATAACCAATACTTAAAAATAAAAACTTAACAAAATAGGAAAAATTAAGGGGGCCACTGTCTACATAATAAAATGATTCTCTTCAAAAATTCATTAAAAGCTGAATTCCTCTACTGCACTTAAAGTATGATAAAATGAACAAAAGTAAAACTTAAAACATTAAAAATTTTGGTATAATGTTACATTAAGCAATATATACTTATACTGGCCTTAATGAAGAATTGTTTCACAAAATTTATCATAATACTGTTAGTAGATATTTAGCGGGGGAAAGTTTTTGTTGCCAAAGAATTATGTCTCCCCCCCCCAAAAAAAAATGCTTTATAGATTTGTTAACATTAAACCTCAAACAAAATTATTCCATGAAAAGCAACAAATGAAACAGGCTTAAATATCAGTCATTCATTCTTTTCCTAACTACCCAATCTCTAACTTCCCATCTATAATATTTCTAATTCTATATTCAAGGAACTTTCTACTCTCTACTTACTCCATCTCAATCCTCTCAACTCAATATTGAATTAGAACTCTACTCAAAGATGAATTTGGATACTATTGTCAGCAATTCTCTTTGCATTTACACAATTTTAACATTAAGAGAAGAATGCTGTAACATGCTGCAATTATGGAATTTGTCACTAGGATAATGTATTCATATTGCATTTTAAAAACTTTTTTTTAGTATTAGAAGGGATCTCGGTAATCATCTAGTTCAATCCATACTGCAGTCTATATCTTTGTTTTTTCTTATATATGAATATATGTGTGCGTGTATATCCATTAAAGCATGCACATACACACAATATTTGTACCCACTCACTAAAAACAAAAATTCAAAGTTTACAGAAAAATTCTAGGTAACTCAAGAACTGAACTTATATATTCAATACCTACCAGAAGCCTTGAGAAATTTCTATAACTACAGCACAAATTAAATGAAAGGGATATTACTGTGAAATAAATGCTCCTGATTTAAAATATTTTAGCATAAGAATGTTAACTGAACCTAAGTGTATGACTGAACCTAAACTAGATAGTCTTCCAAGGCAAGGGGCCTTGCTGAAAAAAATCAGTGCAGCTAGCATAAGAAGAAAAATTATTGATTGGGAAAAAATTCTTTATATCAAGTCTCTGAAAAGGGTAAACTACCCGAGACATATAGAAAACAAAGATGATTATTTAAAACCAAGAGCAATTCATCAATACATAAAGTGGCCAAAGAATATGAACAAACAACTCTTGAAAGAAATGCAAAACATTGGTAGCCTTATGAAAGACTGCTCCAAATGACTAATAAGACTCTGAGGTTTTACTACAGAGCCCAAAACCTGGCACTGGCAAAGAAAGATATCAGGAGATGTTATTAATCAACAGGCATACACTGTTGGAGGTGCTATGAATTGATCCCTTCTGGAAAGCAATCTGGAACTGTGCTTTAAAAGTAACTAAAATGCCCTCTGTCCAAAGTTCTCTTCGACCCAGAGATCCCACTTATGGCTATTCTCCAAAGAGATCAAAAACAGAAAGGGCCCATGTAAACCAAAATTTTAATAGCAGCACTTTTTGAAGTGACAAAGAATTAGAAATCATCTAATTCATTAATGGGGAAATGACCAAACTGTATGTTATGTAAAGACATCTTATTCTGTAATAAGAAATGGCAAACATGAAGACTTGAGAAAAGCATGGGAAAAGTTACATTAACGGATATAGTCTGAAGTAAGAAGCAGGAATACAATATACACAAGAACAACAATGTAAATGGCTTGGCTCTGGAGGAGATATGAAAAAATGCACCATTCCTTTTAGTCATTGCAAGCTATGGGAATGGAATACTATACCTGTTGTTAAGACTCATTTGATATGTTGGTTGATTTTGCAGAACTGTTTATTTTTCTTTTTCAATTGGGTAAGGGAAAAGTGATATATTCAGAAATGAATGTGATGTAAAATAAAAGAGCATTAATAAAACAAAAAAATCAGGTGACCATTTCCATTTTTATTTTAAAATTATAGCTTAAGGTAGCTATGTCTTCTCTTATTCTTTTCCCTATTGCTTTTCTGCTATGAAAATTTTCTCCCATCTTTATTAGGTTTTCTCTACCCCTTTCAAACAGAATTCTTTTATTAAAATCAACAACGTAGTAATAAAATTTGCTTTTTACCTATTTCACATTGACATTTTGAAGGTCTGTATTTTTGAATGTTTTAAGTTTACTTGGGGAAAAAAAGCACTAAAACTATAATAGTGATAAAATATTAATACATATCATAAATATGTATTCTGAATTCTTTTTTGAGTTTTCCCCTTTAAATAGCGTATTTTTAAAAATTATGCTAGAACATAATAACTAACGATAAGAACTTATTTCATTTATTCATTTCTTTGTTTTAAAAGGAGTCTACTGTTAGATGAATCATCATAAAAACACTCAGTATTTTTTAATAATGTTATTCTTTTTTTGTGATGGTAAAGAACTGGAAATTGAGGGGATGTCCATTAATTGGGGAATGGTTGACCAAGTTGTGTGCATAAATGTAATGGAATACTATTGTACTATAAGAAATGATGAGCAGGCAGACTTTAGAAAAACCTGGAGTTATATGAATTGATGCTGAGTAAAATGAGCAGAACAAAAAGAACACTATATAGTAACAGTCACATTGTGTGATGACTAACTTTGACAGACTTAGTTCTCAGCAATGCAAGGGTCTAAGAAAACTCCAAAAGACTCATGATGGAAAATGCTATTCACATCCAGTGAAAGAACTTTGGGGTTTGAATGCAGACAGAAGCATATTATTTGCTCTTTTCTTTTGTTATTTTGTTTCTTTTTCCTTGTGGCTCCTCCCATTAGTTCTAATTCTTCTTTACATCATGACTAATGTGAAAATATGCTTAATATGAATGTATAAGTAGAGTCTATATCAGATTGTATGCTGTCTTGGGAAGGGGGAGAAAAGGCATGGGGATAAAATTTAAAACTCAAAATCTTATGGAATTGAATTTTGAAAACTAAAAAGAAATTTTATGTGTTTGTGTGTGTGTGTTATTCTTCAAACACAACATGGAATTTTAATTTCGTTTCTATGATCTTGCTTTAAATGCAAAAGGTAAAATTCACCTAGTTAGGTACTACAGAAAATTTAGATTTTATCTCAGGGTAAAATTTAATTTTAATAAGAATCTGGTTCACAAACTCCAGTATCACCAGGGATTTGTGAAATGAATATGACTACTATTTCAGTGTTGTGTTGCTAAACACTATTTCCTAAAATGACCACTAACTACTGTACATACGATAGCAAATATGTAAAGCATATTTGAAATATGTGATACATTGTTGATTCCACTGAATGAGGTTATAAACCAATGAGTAAACTAAAATAATGAAATATGAGCATTATTTAAAAAAATTTTTTTTTTTAACTTTTTTTTTATTTTTTGGAGGGAAGGAAGGCAGGGCAATTGGGGTTAAGTGACTTACCCAAGGTCACACAGGTAGTCAGTGTTAAGTGTCTGAGGCCAGATTTGAACTCAGGTCCTCCTGACTCCAGGGCTGGTGCTCTATTCATTGCACCACCTAGCTGCCCCATGAGCATCACTTTTATTTTTTGCTTTTTGGAGGGCAGTTGGGGTTAAGCGACTTGCCCAAGGTCACATGGTTACTTTTTTGTGTTAAGTGTCTGAAGCCAGATTTGAACTCATGTACTCCTGACTCCAGGGCTGGTGCTCTATTCACTGCACCACCTAACTGCCCCAAATGTAAGTTTCTTTTGGAGGTCAACCGGGGTTAAGTGACTTGCCCAGGGTCACATGGCTAGTTTTTTTTGTGTGTTAAGTGTCTGAGGCTGGATTTGAACTCAGGTCCTCCTGACTCCAGGGCCGGTGCTCTACTCACTGCACCACCTAGCCGCCCCTACCACATTTATTTCTAAGATAATTTTGAGTACAAGTCCAAAGTCACCGTTCGTCCTTAAACAAATGAAATAAACTAAACATGAACAAGATCATCTGATTTTCCTGGTTTCATTTTGTTGATGCTTTCTGTTCTCTATTTTGATTCTGTTCCTTAAACAGATATTTTTTTTATTCTGTTTCATGTGTAAAACTGATTTTTTAAAAAGTCGTTTTGGCTAACGTAGCATATGAACTCCCATTAAGTTGAAGCCAAAAATGTTTATTATAAGATTAAAAATATGAGAAAAGTTTGATGAGCTTTCTCATGAGAACTGTAGCTTAGAAATTAAAATAAAATTAAAATGTCAGTTTAACATAGCTAACTTTAGCATCAACCTTAAAGAGTTTTAAAATCAATTTTATAACTAAGATATTAATTACTGAAGTTGACATAATACCTTATTAATCAAACCACAAATATTTTTATAAAACCAACATGTAACAGCTAACATGGACCCTTCACTCCCCTGGCAATTTTTCTTTAATGATGTATTCTTTTCATCTGATTTTTCCTTTGTGGATTTTACTTCCCATCTAGTGCAAGACAGGAAAATAGCTATATTCACAAGGAAAAGGAGGATTAAATAAACCAAGAAAACATTTTTTTCTCAGTTAAGTATGAGTCCCTGGGCAAGTCACTTAACCTTTCAGTGTTCTAGGCAACTAAGAATACAAGTTGCAGAGCAGGCACCAATCTCTTCTGGTAGAGCACTTCCTCATTCAGGAGTTCCCTATACCAGGGCTTACACTTTTTCTACTTGTGACCCCTTCAGCATTCCTTAAACTGTTGATCGTGACCCCCATATGGGGTCATACCACCGAAATCATGGATGCATTTTCTATACAGCTCAAGATTTTTCAATTTTACAAACATAACAAAGTAAACAAGTATGGGATTCAGTCATGAGTATCTAATGAGAATAAGTTGTTAGTACTCTCTTCAGTTACTATGTATATATTTTGTATTTACTCATAAGTGTACATACAGGTAAATAAACCATTAGAATAAATTTCATTTCAGAAACAATAAATATATTTTTCTTACCAATTTTTTGGGAAGAATTTCAAGTGCCCAATTATCCTAAAGTGAATAATTAATAATAACATGATGGACCAAGAAAATGAACTTCAGGTACACCATGTTTATTGCATTACAAGTAAAGAACTGAGGTTAGTCTAATATTATTTGTTCTTAATGAATCCATGCTATCTTGTGAAGGTTGCCTGAGAACTAGAAGGGGAAATCTCTCCAGGTATATATGTAGCAGGTTGAGACTGTAAAATATAAACAAAGAGTAGAAGAAATGTAGGAAGTTTTTCTGTCCAAAGCTCTAAGGTCCCATATACACAGCAAAAGTGTGGGAAAGTAAATTCTAGAGAGATGAGGTACTATGTGGCTGTAGTCCAACTCAACATTAAGCACTTAAGGCATTGCTATTTACTGAATTATAAAGTTTAAATAAGTCATAGACTGTCTTCATGGAACTTACAGTATAGTAAGGGACATATGATGTGTATATATGTAAACTATAGTTTAAAATAAATAGAAAGTTTGTTAGAAAAATAAAAGGCACAAGGGAAAGAGGTACATCAACAAAATCTTGCAGAGAAAATGCATTTAAAATATCTTTATAGATATGCAGCAACTCACTGGAGGCAGGGAGGGCAGGCATTCTTTGCAAAGGGGAATATGAAAAAAGGTTTAGGAGGATAAAATGTAGAATGTGTACAGTTACAACTGTTCACATCTGAACTGTCCAGTTCAGATGAACTGTAGACTACATAGTAAAGAGTAATATGAGAAGCCCACAGATGAAGGATGGGCCAGAGTGTAAAAAGCACTGAATGCTAGGAAAAGGACCTTAAAATTTAAGATGGATGATAGGAAACAAGTGGAGGATTTTGTGAAGAGCAATGACATGAATACAATATTCCAAAAAGAAAAAGATAAAAGGCCAACAAAAAAATGGACATTTAAGAGAATAAAGGATTTTCAAGTATTCTTGCAAGATACAAAGACCAGAGATAGATAGAATCTCTGAAATGCAAACAAGAAGAGAAACCTAGAAAGGTAAATACACTTGGGTAACTGGAAGGGTCCCAAATGACAATCTAATGCTTGGATTCTAATAGGCAGAAAAGAGACAATTGTCTCTTCAGAATCCCAGTCTTCAACTGTCACAGAGGGAGTAAAGAAAAATGAGCACAGGGAGCAGAGTGTTTTTTCCTTTTTTAATGGTTTTAAGATAATAAAAAGGAGTACATTAGAGAAGAAAAAAAGAAGGGGGAAGACCTTCCTACTTCTTACAATACAGCTGCACCAGAAGAGTATTTAAAATATGAAGGGGAGGATGGGGGGGGGGGGATACACATACACAATCGCACATACACAAAGAGAAAGGCTGCAACAAGAAGAGCAGATAGTAAAACTGGAGTGGGAATAATCACAAACTTCATATTCAGAGGGCAGATATAAAAGGAAAGGATTAAAAGGAAAGAAACTTTAAAAGTTGGATCTTGGCTAGGTAAAGAGGACAAGACCTTTTATAGAAAATTAGTGATTATACTATTCTTGCTATTTTACCATCTCGTTTTTCTTTGTAATGAGTGGGACTGTGGAGCAAGGAGAAAAAGAAAGAAAAAAAGATATAATAGCGAAAAACCACAGTAATCATATAAATTCACATGAACAAAGGTGAATTCACTAAAAAAAGAGAATGGCAAGAAGGGATTAGAAAGTAGAATAACAATATGCCATTTATAAGAAAATACATTTGAAACCCCAAGACTAAGTTAAAAATGGAGGTGTGGAGCAGAAGTTATTATGCTTCAGCTAAATTCAAAAAACAGAGGTAGCAAAAATGATCTCGGATTAGGTAAGATCTCTGGTAATTACTGAATGGAAATTAAAGGGAGTACACATAGTTTTTAATTTTACATGGAATTGTTACAAAAACTGGAAAAAGATGATAAGCAGGGAAATAATACAAATACTATACATAAATGTATATGTATGTATGTATGTGTACATACCTAATGACCCAGTGTCAAACTACTTAAAGGAAAAGCTAAATGAATTATAGAGACAAAGAAACAGCAAAGTATAATACATGGAAGCCTTAACATGTCCCTTTTAGATCTAGATAAACCTAATAAAAAGATAAACCAGAAAGATGTTAAGGACCTAAAAATAATTTTAGAAATAATTAAGATATAATTGATCTCTGGTAATTACTGAATGGAAATCAAAGGAAGTATACATTTTTAAAATTCTGCATGGAACTGTTAAAAAAAAACTGACCATGTGTTAGGGAATATAAATAAAACCTAACAAACAACAAATACAGAAAAGCAGAAATGATACAAATATCTTTTACAATTAAGTTATAATCAATAAGGGGAAGTTGAAGAAAAGATTCAAATTTAAATGAATATTAAAGAATATGGGCCAAAGAGAAAAGCACAGAAACAATAGAGAATTTCATTCAAGAAAATCAGACCTGCACAAGTTAGCAGTAGGTATGGGTCAAAATTAAAATAGGCTAAACTTCTTTGGGCTGCAGATGGGTTTTTAGTGGTTCACTTTCCAAGTAAAGGTATAATTAATGATTAAACTATTTTGCAAATGAACTGTACTTTGAAAAGGGGAAATTTTAATTAATATAAATTAATTATACTTATTATTTAAGATTTTGACATGAAATCCCTCTTCTCAAAGTAGAGACAGAATGACAATGGTTGTCTGCCATGGGTCACATGACAAACAAGAGAAAGTATGCAGTAGTAACTCAACCACCAAGTGACATGATGGGCACAATAGTAACTGGTGGAAGGCAGGTTAAGCAGAGCATGGACAAAGCACTCATTACATCTTTACTTTCTTTTACATCCTCTACATTTTTCATGGGCTGCCCATAATCCTTTGGCGCTTGTTGTGCAGGCCTGAAGAAAATGATGCCAATAAGGTAACAAACTAAAGCCTCTGAGATATAACTGAAGCAGTCTTTAGGGGGGAAAAATTGTACTTCCATCAATAAAAGGAAAAACAGATAAATGGATTGTATATACTGCCCCCACCAAAAAAAAAGCAGTCTTTTCCAAGGTCATAATGGTAGTAATAGAACTGGTATTGTTTTTCTAAGGGGTGAGCTTGGGTTTATATTAAACCCATGCATCTCTTTGCAATCCTCTCATGAGCCACAACACAAGATTTGTGAGGGGGCTGAATGGGGAAAAGGATTAAGGAATCATACATTTGGAGCTGGAACAATTTCAGAAGTCATCTTGTCAAACGTGTTCATTTTACAGGCAAGGAAACTGAGATCCAAAGGGCTTGTGACTTGTCCAAGGTAACAGGTATTAAATGACAGAATGTGAAATCAAAGACAGGTTCTCTGACCAAATTAAGTACTCTTTCTATATTATAGGAAGGTGTTAGGAAGACAGGGAATTCTTTTTATACACTTTTGCCAGAGAAGGAGAATGAGGATAGAATCTGTGATGATGGTATTTCAAGGTGGAAACACAATGGGAGATTGTTGGTAAGGTGAGATTAATGAGAGTAGATGATAATACCCTTAAGGGAGTTGTAAACAGCAATCCATGTCCCAGAACCCTAATCTTGGGAATAATCACTCTTTTCTACTATTAAGTCAGCCCTACTCAGATATCTCCTTCAAAGGCCCTATCTACTCCATGGCATTTTTACCCCTATGCACAGTAGCTCTCCCTTTCATTTTTGCTAATGTTACTGTATTATAGTATTTTAATGTTACTAGGCTACCTGCCTCAACAAATATTTCACTCTATATGCTACATATACAAGATGAACATATGCTACATATACAAGATAGTGACTGGTCTAGGGAATGATCTGGTTAAATGGACAGACTGAAAAACAGCAGAATATTTACAGAACTGACAGAGAGTGAAGTAAAAAAAAGCAGAGGACCAAGGAATTTAACCCTTCAATACAATGGCAAAAAAGATCTTTGGAGACTTGAGTTGGGAGATCTGATCTGATGTAGTGAGCAGTGCATTCTTTTAATGTACTCGATAAACTTAAGACTAGTTGTCCAATATCCGTTACATAGGGACACAGAACAGAATGGGGAAGTAGGGAAGAGGAGAGAAAGAGGGACCACATGTTTGTGTTCAACAGATGCCCATGTAACAGGGAAGCTAGCTCAGAGGAAGAATCATGGAGGGAAACACAATTTAAACTTCGCCATGTTGAACTAAAGTTGAAAATTGATCATCTTTCTGAAATGCTTTATAGACATGTTACATGATAAAGACTAAAGAGTTATGTTCACATTAGACAGCTAGACAGGTATTATCAGAGTTCAACCTATGGAATTAAAGAACATATTACAAATGCCATCAAAATCTGGGAAAAATTTAATTCTTCTAAGTAGAGATCCATCTATTGATGCAGAGACTGACAAAAGCAGAATTTTAGTAGTCCTTAAAACTTCACATCAGCTTTTATCAAGTTTGAATTATTTACATTAATCACAGAACTTCAGATTTAGTCATTCCCTTATAATGAAGAAAAAGTTAAAAATGAAGGAATGACAAAGCAACAATGACTGAGTTGTATGCAACTTTCCATACTTTTTTACTTTTTACCAAAATGAGTGTAGTATATTTCATCATCTGTTCTCTGGGACCTGGACTGGTCAGAGAAATTAGTCTGACTGCCTTTTACTGTTATTTCAATTTATTTATTTATTGTAGCAATTGTACATATTGTTTTCCTAGTTCCATATTAGACAAGTCTTCCCATATTTTTCTGAATTCCGTTATATGAATAGGACAAAACCTGTTCAGTCATTTACCAATTGATGGGATACCCACTTTGTTTCCAGTGTTTTGTTAACACTAAAAGTGTTTTTAAAAAAAAGCCTTTTTTTTGCCTTTGACCTCCTTGGTGTATATATAGTGGGATTTCTGGGTCAAAATTTAAGAACAATTTAGTGACTTTTTGTTCTAAATTGTTTTCCAGGATTGTTGGACCAATGCACACTCCAGCAACAGTGTGTCAATGTCATCTCCCCACAACCTCTCCAACATCAACTACTCCCATCTTTCATCATCCTTGCCAAGGTGATGAAAACCCAGAGTTTTAACTTTCATTTCTCTTACTAGTTATTTGTAGCATTTTTTTATATGATGATTGCTCATCTGCAGGTCTTCTGAAAACTATTCATATCTTTTCACCACATCTGCTGGGGACTCACACTAGGTCATATATTTGTGCCAAGTCCATGTACAGTGGGGATATCAGACTTTTATCAGAAATATTTGGTAAAAAGATTTTGAAAGGTTACTTTTAAAGGAATTTTAAAAATCTGAAATTAAAAGGCATTAAAAAAAACCTTTCTGATTGCTCTAAATTGAAGAATATTTTTCAGAATTTAAAGTCATGGGTGGAGTAGAAGGAGGACCTCCGTGGGGCTCCGGCTTCCACCTTCCCCAATCAATGTAAAAGGGGACTCTGAACAAACTTTGGAGCTGCAGAATCCACAAAATGACACAGAGAAGCTAACCTCCCGCTGAGGACAGCCTGGCAGGAACTGGCCAGTCCAGCTCTCTGGGAGCTGAGCCCAGGTCCAAGTGAGCTGGAGGTTTTAGCCCCAGGGTGGGCCTAACTAGACGCCGGCCAGATGGACTCCAGATCACCAGCAGCTGTGGCCCTTTCCAGATTTATCAACACATAGATGCTAAGGACAAAGTGAGAGGTCAGTGCAGTGTGGACTTTGGGACCGGTAGTTGGGACAGCATCGGCTTTTGCCCTCAGGGAGAGAAGTCCCTGAGAAGCCTTGGCTCAGCTGGCACCACATTGCAGCTTCAGCTCCTGACCTGCGGGTAATCGCTCTTGCTTTAACCTGCTCGGATTTGGATTGAAGTCTAGGGTGGATGTCCTGGGGTATGTGACCAGTTTGCCAGAGTATGTGGAAGCTTCAGCAAGGGCACCCAAGTAATACCTCCGGCAGCTAAGAAAACCCCAGCATTTGGGACGAAAGCTCCCCTGTCTGGTGGCAGAGTCCTACTAGGCAAAAAGCCCAGGGGTCAAGTGACTGAGGGGCAACATGACCAGGCAAAGGAAACATAGCAAACAGAAGATTCCAACATTAGACTCCTATTTTGGGGACAAAAAGGAGCAAATCATGTAACAGGAGGAAGACAGTGAAGTCAGAACTCCTGCGCTAAAAGCTTCAAAGGAAAATACGAGCTGGTTACAGATCATAGAGGACCTTAAGAAGCAGATAAGAGAAGTGGAGGAAAAGTTGGGAAGAGAAATGAGAACAATGCAAGAAAATTATGAAATGAGAGTCAACAGCCTGACTGAGGAAAATCACACCTTAAAAAACAGACTAACTCAATTCACAAAAGAGGCTCAAAAAGGCAATGAGGAGAGGAATGCCTTAAAAAGTCAAATTTACCAGATGGAAAAAGAAGCTCAAAGAGGAGAATCATTCCCTCAGATTTAGAATAGAGCAAAGGGAAGCTAGTGACTTTATGAAAAATCAAGATGATGTTAAACAGATCCAAACAAATGAAAGAATAGAAGGCAATGTGAAATATCTCATGGGAAAAACCACGACTTGGAAAATAGATCCAGGAGAGATAATTTGAAAATTATTGGACTACTTGAAAGCCATGATCAAAGAAAGAACCTAGAAATCATCCTTCAAGAAATTCTCAAGGAAAATTGCCCTGATGTTTTAGAACCAGAAGTCAAAATAGATGTTGAAAGAATCCACCTATCACCTCCTGAAAAAGATCCCAAAAAGAAAACTCCTAGGAATATTATAGCCAGGTTCCGGAATTCCCAGATCAAGGAAAGGATATTACAAGCAGCTAGGAAAAAACAATTTGAATATTGTGGAAACAAAATCAGGATAACACAAGATCTGGCAGCTTCTACACTTAGGGATAGAAGGATCTGGAATATGATATTCCAGAGGGCAGAGGAGCTGGGATTAAAACCAAGAATCACCTACACAGAAAAACTGAGTATCACGTTTCAGGGGAAATTTGGTCATTCAGTGGAACAGAGGACTTTCAAGCACTCTTAATGAAAAAATCAGAGTGGAATAGAAAATCTGACATTCAGATACAAAAGCAGGAGAAGCTTGAAAAGTTAAACAGGGAAAAGAAATCATAAGCCACTTATCAAAGTTGAACTATTAATATTCCTACATGGAAAAACGATAATTGTAACTGATGAAACTTTTCTCAGTATAAAAATAGCTGAAGGGAACAGAAATATATACATACATATATATATATATGTCTATATTGGAGGGTATATGGGTGTATGAATACATATGTGAATTTGTGTATATATGTTTACAGGTACAGAGAGAGGGCATAGGACCAAGTTAATAGGAAGGGATGACACTTAAAAGGTGAAATTAAGAAGTGAGAGAGGAATATAATGAGAGGAGATGGAGAGAGACAGAATAGGGTAAACTATCTCATATGGAAGAGGCAAAGGAAAACTGTTACAATGGAAGGGAAGAACAGGAAGGTAAAAGGGAAAGGGTCAACCTTATTCTCATTGAATTTGGCTTGGGGAGGGAATGACATACACACTAAATAGGGTTTCTCACCCTCTGGGAGAATAGGGGGGAAGGGGATGAGAGGGGGGATGATGGAAGGGAGGGCAGGCTGGGGGGGAGGGCAGTTGGAAGCACTCACTTTTGAAAAGGGATGGGATCAAAGTAGGGAATAGAACAAGTGGGATAGGAGGGAGGGAAATATAGTCAGTCTTTTACAATATATCTACTATGTTAATGTTTTGCATTAGCTACACATGTACAACCTATACTGAACTGCTTATCTTCCCATAAGGGTGGGTGACAAGGGAGGAAGGGAATGAATCTGGAATTTAAAGTTTTAAAATCAAATGTTTAAAATTATATACATCTATACATATATACATATATATGTGTATATATACATGTACTATTATTAATACTATTTTACATGTAATTGGGAAATAAGATATACAGGCACTGGTGCATAGAGATCCACCATGCCCTACTGGAAAAGTCAAAGGGGATATGGGAAAGAGCAGATTGGAGGAGGGGATATCCTGTGGGACTGCTATTTTGGGGTGGTGGGTAGGGGAAAAACGGGGAGAAAATTTGTAACTCAAAATCTGACAGAAATTAATGATGCAAATCAGAAGTTAATAAAGCATTTGAAAAATAAAAAAAAGAATTTAAAGTCATACTTTAACACAAATAATGTTTTTTATTCATAAAATATGAGGTAAAAGAGAATTTTCTGAAAATTCTTTAGCACAAATACTAAAAAAAACCTCCAATTGAACTATTAAAGGATGAAATACTAACAAAGAAAAAGTATAAGTACCAAAAATGTTTTGTACAAATTTACTGAAGAACCAGGACCACCAGAGAGAAATGCAAATTTTCTAATTTTGCTGGATATCCATTATGATATTCTTTCTTTAGTATTTTTATGCTACGAAAATTTATTCTTTTGTCAATAATTTTCAAATTTTGAGGGAGTGAACACTACTTTCCACAGCTGCCTTACTTGCCTATTAATCTATGCCAGGCTCTGCTGCTTCCAATTCAAATAAATGAAAAGCCACACAGGGGGGTGGATTATCTTGTTCAAAGTAGGAATCTAGAAGCAGGCTTATAAACTAGAAGTAGAAAAAAAAATACTTATATCCTGAATTTCATTCTCTTTCATTCCATTTTTTTCCAGTCATATTTCTATGTAATTCTCAGAAAAGAAACTCTGTGTTTTTACATGGCAAAAATACTTGAAAAACAATTTTGATCCATTCTCCTCCTGGATATAGTGATTAATATAACATTAATCAAATGCGCTTTATTTAAAATAATTTAATTCAAACTATTTATTACAAACAGTACATTTTTCTGTGAAAACTGACCCTTAAGTGATTATTCAAGCATTTATAAATAAATCAAAACTCTTCTTGTATGCAGAATATTTTTAGATATTCAGTGTTTAAATGGGGCTATGCAATATTTGTTTAATTAATCTTTGCTCTATTAACAGATATACCAGATGTACTATTATGTTCTTTGTTCTCATCTAAGTAGGGAATGAGCTGATTAGTTATCTCTAAACAATAGGAGTTCATGTACCACAGTGAGGATTTTTCCCCCTTAATCTGAGAGGCAATCACTAACAAGCTTCAGCTGGAAATGCTTGTTGTAAACACAGTGTGAACCTGCTCCTGGACTAATAAATGATGTTCCTTCTGTTATCAGAAGCAAATCAATTTTCAACTGTAATTAATTTTTTACACACTAATTTTTGTATTTTCATGTTAGTATATTAAGTCAAGTTTTTTTTTTATCATAAACTTGTACACTTATTATATACTAAGGTTTCAAACACGTATAAAATTCCAATAATGTTAAATGATTTAAATAAAATATAACATTTTATATAAATCCACATAACCCAAAGAGAACTATAACTGATCTACTTTCAGCATCTGACAGTATTATATTTATCCATAGATGCTTATCACAACTGAGGGTGAAGAGAGGTGAGGAGGAAGATATGTACATATGGGTCACTGACATGGAGACCTCAGGGAGTACTTACTTAACCCACTGGCATAGCAGAATCAGGGCCGGTGGGAGCAGGGAGGGATAGAGGGGGTTTGCTACAGCTTCAGTCACTCTCAGGAGGTGGCTAATACTGGTGAGCTACTGAGGAAATGGAAGTTACATCTTTCATTAACAAACGCTATTTGCATTCACAACAATCATGCTCCTTTCAGTCCTTCATTACCAAAGAGGTCCAAGTATGTGGAGGCCCTACACACAGAAAAGGGAGGAGCTACTGCGAACACATTCAATGCAGCCCAGGCTTCTACCAAAACTGTGGCTTCTCGCTGGCACTGTGTCAGAGAGGAATGGTGAACAGGTCATGTGCTGCCCAGGATGGGAGGTTTCTTTAACAATATGATTCTCCTAGCCTCTTAAACTAATCTGTAGCAAATGATGAAAAAGGACAGAAGAGTAAAGTGGCTCCTAAGTCACTTCTTGCTCAGATTAGTGGCTTCCATCACATGACCTTGCCCACAAGCATTACCATCAACTGGTTTTGTTCTCATATCAATCTCTTGTACTTAGGGAAACTAACTTTCTCTGGAAGATCATTTCTCCTTTCTTCCTTATACTCCCCTTCAGTGATGACCATTGCTTGCCTCCTCTCCACACATACATGGCCAGCAGGAGTTGGTATACTTTTTGTCCTTCTCTTTTATTTCCAGACTATAAATACTCAAGGTTTTTTTTTTTCTTGGAGTTCGCTCTGCTCTGACTTTACACCCCTTCCTTCTGCCTCGACTTTACTGTTAACTAGTTTGGCTGTGCTGCTGAATTGTCCTCCATTCTTAGTTCCCTTGACTGCTTGTCCTTTGTTATTCATGTAGTATAAATCCTCAACCTGGCTTACTTCTATCCACACATATTTTCTGCTTCTACTCACAAGCTATTGAGAAATTCAATACAACTGTACCAATGGAGTGCACTACAAATTCATGTTATTTAAAGGCACCTTGCCCTTCACTGCTACAGGATAAGACTTTTACTCTTCCTAACCCTCAATTATGCCCTCTATAGTGGTGGTTCCAAACCTCTCTCCTCCAGCCCCTAATGTACCCTCTGCCTCTGTATCTTTGGATATTCTGTCTTCCCTGGGATTTCTCTTCATCCCTATTCTATGCCTTGAACCCTCTCAATCTTTTCATCTATCTCCTCCTCTTTTCTTATAGCTTTGGAAGAAAAGGTGGTCTCTCTTATTTGTCAATGCTAACTTCTTTGCCTCTATCTTTGGTTCCATGCCCTCCATGGTCTCTGATACTCAGTTTTCCCCATCTATTAGTTCTTTCTTTGCTGCATACAAACATGCATTAGTATGTGGAGTGACCCTAGGGTGAGGGTTGGCTTAGGGTTCTGGAGGAAAAGATGAGAATCCAGGCATTTTCCACCTGGATTAAAAATGATCAGAAAGTTGAAGACGAAAGTAGCCTTTTCCAGGATTCTCTAGAAATATTCAAGTATTAAGAATGACTACATTTACACTATAGCTTAAAACGTTACTTTTAAACTGCTATTGCCTTGGCTACAAATTTGAGTCCTTCAAGTTTTGGAAAACTGTGGGGAATATTCTTTCTTCTGATGTGTTTAGTTGACACCTTCACTGGTGGAATCAGAAAAAGCACCTCCAGATGGGGCTATTCCACCCCCTGGGAATCCACCAGGCATGCCTTCTGTAATGCCCCCTGCACTCTGGCACAGCTTAGTAATGATGAGTTTGCAAACCTTCTCAAATTCTTTCTGCTGATTCTCAAATTCTTCCTTGTCAGCAGTCTGGGTTTTTATCCAAGCAATTGATAATTTCACTACATCTGTCAAGGATCTTGTGTTTTTATTTATCACCAATTCTGCCGATGGGAAATTCAGTTTTTCATCTTCTATGGTAGCCTTCATGTTGAAAGTATAAAATTCAAGAGAGTTCTCTTGGAGGACACTGTCTATCTGCTTCTCATCTTCAAACTTGTATTTCTCAGCCTCCTGGAACATGCTCTCACGTCCTGTGAATTCAACTGCTAAGCAGGTTGTTACCTTTTGTCATTGCTTTCACTTTCATAAACTGAATAGACAAACCTGGATGGTTGTTTGAGAAGGTAGTAACGGCCTGCATCTGCTTGGTGGGGATGGTGATATTACGTTTGATCAGAACTGTCTTTACTCTACCAGCAGCTTGATTCCAAAGGAAAAGAAGAGTTATGTCCAACAGCAGCAAGTCCTGCACAGTCTCAGATTTATCTCCAGACAAGATGGCAGCCTGGACCACTGCACCATAGGCAATAGCCTCATCAAAACTGATATTCTTGTTGAGCTTTTTGTCACTGAAGAATTTCTGCAGTTCTGCATCCTTCTGGATTTAGGGGATCCAACTGGAACTGTCCTCCAACATGATGTCATGAATCTGTGATTTAGCTAGCTTAGGGCCTTTTCCACAAGGTCCAGTGTGCCATGGAAAAGGTCAGCATTCAGCTCCAAAATGGGCCCAGGTGAAAGAGTTATAGAAGTCAATACCTTCATAGAGGTAACCAATCTCAAGTTGGCCTTGGTACTGGAAGAAAGGGTATACTTTGCACTTCACAAGCGGTACACAGATAGTGGACAGCCCTCTTGCTCTCACTGGTGTCCTTCTTGTACTTTTGCAATGAAATTTAATTGACCATGTGGTTATCAAAGTCCTCTCCAATTAAGTAAGGTCCCCACCTGTAGGCTTGACTTCAAAGATACCATCTTTAATGGTAAAAATAGAGACAATGAAAGTACCACCTCCAAAGTCAAAGATCAACACATTTCTCTTGGTATAAACTTTTTTGTCCTAGCCATAAGGAACAGCAGCAGCAGTTGGCCCATCGAGGATTTGGAGCACACTGAGACTGGTGATGGTTTCAGCATCATTGGAGGTCTGACACCGGGAACTGCTGAAGGAGACTGGTACTTTGATGACAGCATTTGTGATGGTCTTCCCAAGGTAAGCTTTGGTAATTTCTTTCACCTTGGTCAAGTCACAGAAGATATTCTGGAGAGAAACTTTTGGTCTTCCCTTTGTATTCCACTTGGACCTTATACCTGCCTGTGCCATTCACCGTCATGAAAAGCCAATGCTTCATGTCTGATAGTACAAGTTCATCATCAAATCTGCAACCAATTAGACATTTGGTATCAAAGACTGGATTGATGGGATTCACTGCAACTTGATTTTTTTTTTTTTTGCAGCATCATCAATTAAATGTTCTATGCTGATAAAGATGACCTAGCTTCAGGTGTTCCTATTTTTTTGGTCTTAGCAATGATCTCCACTTTCCCATGTGGTAAGACTCCCACACAGGAATAAGTTGTGACAAGATCAATGCTAACCACAGGTTCCTTCAAAATGGTTGCTGGGGTGTTAGGGACTGTAGCTGACCACTGTGAAGCAAGAAGGGTTGCTGTGGCACTAAGTAGGATACTTGAAATGTTCATCAGATTTTAAATGATCTTATTATTTGATGTAATATGATAGTTAATATTGCTAAAAGTTATAAGGCATTAAAATTTTCTTTATTAATTAACAAGTATTTATTTTTCTCTCACTCCCTACAAGATCATTATTTGATGCTCTCTCTCCTCCTATTATGACTCAAAGATATTTAAGGACCACTTTGGCTGTATTCTTCTCTTGCTGTCCTTACCTACCCTGGGTGTCTCTTTAAATTACATATTTTCCTTTGTATGATGTTAAAAAGTACAATCGGACCAGTAAAGACCATAAGTGTATCAAACAATATTTTAAGTGTTTTAAACCATAAATATATCATATAGTGCTTTAAGTGTTACTGACCCATCTAATTCTTCTGTGAAGTTTCTTTTAGTTCCATGAAGCTGACCAGCATATCTTCTCAATAGTAAATTTCCCTCTGTACCAAAATATGTCTTGATTTTTGTCAAAACAAAGAATAGATTTGGAATCAGAAGATTTAGATTCACATGGAAGTTCCTCTACTTACTAGCTCTGAGATTTTGGTCTATCATTTAACTTTTTTTTTAAGTCAGATTTTCCTCATCTGTAAAAAGGGATTAATAATGTTTAACCCTATGTCATAGGAATGATGTGAAGAAAGCACTTTGTAAACCTTTAGATGCTTTCTAAACAACTACCCATATATACACATTTTTAAGTGCTATATAACTATAAGCTAATATTATCTTAGTCACAAGATCTGAATAACATTGAAAAGATATTTAAAATATGTTAAAAATATTTCACTAAATCCAGCAGAATTAATAAATAAGTTACTTTCTTCCTGATAGAGAACTGATCATAAGTTAGCCTTATGGAAGAGATGGAGAAAAGGGTTAGGAATAGAAGAAAGGCAAAAGAGAAGAAAAAGACAAACTCCTAAGTTAGACACTGAAGAACTCAAGTAATTTCTAGTGCTCAAAATTCCACTTATCAGTTCATTAACTGTTTGTTAAAATTAACTGCCTGAAATTAGGAACTTGGGCAGGAGCTAAGTATTTTGTGCACAACCACTGACTTCTCAAGTCAAAGCCATTATCTACAAACATCCAAATCATGCAATCTCCTGAAATTCACAGAATCCTGGCACTGAAAGGGGGCATTTGGAAGTCCTATCTGGTCCATCCTGCTACGGAATCCTTGAGAAATAGTCAGTCATTGAGCCTTCACTAGGAACATATATAGTGAAGTGGAACTTCCACTACCTTACACTATGAAGAGCTTCTTAAACTTCTTCCACTTCAGACTCCTTTGAATTTTGACCCCTTTCCAAGTTTCAGCAGCATCTGTTGGCATTGCGTGCCCAAAGGCAAGTGCAGTACAAAGTGTGCATACTCTGTCTTTAGAACCATGGCTACAGCAAAGTTGCACAATGCAACTCGGACAAGCACTGTCAGAAGCACCTTAGATTCATTACAAGTTTGATTTTTAATTTTTGATGTACAAACCTATTACTGTTGCCAAATTTTTCTAGACCCCAAATGGGGTCATGACACCCCCCCTGCCCCCCACCATTTAAGAAGTTCTATGCTATAGCACATTCCACTTTTGGATATTGCTCTTCTGTAAGAAATTTTTTCCTTCTTTTGAGTCAATATTTGCCACTTTGTAATTCCCCCACCCTGCCAATTCTTCATTTTGGGGACAATCAGAATAAATCTCATTATTTTTTCATATGACAAGACTTCAAATACTAAAAGACCATAGACATGTCCCCCTTCTCCCAATCTTCAATTCTTCCAGCTAAACTCCCACATGACATTCAAGTTCTTGTCCCACCCTTGTTGTCTTCTTCTTGATGTACTGTGTCTTGTCAAGGAGGTCTGCTACAATGTGGGCAACCAAACACAGGACTTAAGATCTAATCACATGAAATACTTGACCAAATCTCACAGAATCTTTTTTGTTCTGAACACTGTACTTCTATTGATGAAATCTAATACTGTAATAGGGAAAGTTTAACAGCAGACAGAAGGCTGGCCTTAAAGCCCTAGATTCAAATTCTGCGCCTCACACATACAAGATGTGTGACCATGCACAAGACATGGTCCTACAACAATGCATTAAGACTATTTAGTTGTAGTATGGGTCCCCTAAACTAATGAAATCATAAATTTGGATTAGTCCTACTTGCTCCTCCTCCTCTCTCCACAGAACTGCATTAAAGCTTTTTTGCATACTTCGTAACACTACTGACCCATATTTAGTTTGTACACTTTCACTAAAAGGAAGTTTGTCAGTACAATGTAATAAAGTGTAACTGACAGACTTGGAGTCGAGAGCTCTTTATCTGAATCCTGATACTGATATTTATGTGCCACATGATCATGAGTGGGTCCCTTAAGTGCTGAGTCTGTTTCCTCAGATGCAAATGTAAATGTAAAATATAGAGAAAATATTTATATTACTTACTTCACTGATATATTACCTTCACTTCACCTTTGAAACCCCAAAGCATGTTAAAAAAAGTTATAATTTTAGTCATATATCCCCATTCTATACTAGTTCAGTGAATTATTTTGAACCCAGTTGTAGATATTTATTCTTAAAATTTTTAATTAAAACTTTATTTTTATTGTGAATTTAGTCACCAAGCATTAGCATTTTAGTATACAGAACAAAAAAGGAATTGTATATTAAACTAGAAGCTTTTATTTTAACTTTTTTAGCATAGCAAATTTAAAATGGTAAAGACAAAAGTGCTCTGTTTATATTCCCTTCTGAACTTCTTTTTGCATTTTTTTATAGTTTCCCTATTAAATTTCAACGTTACATTCATTATAATTTCAAGTCCTATTGTTTCTCAAAGAGATATTAAAGGCATCTAGCACTGTTGGGATATAAAGTACTATAAATAAGCTATCTGAAAATTTCTAGATAACCAAATCCATTTATGTAGTCAAAACATTTTTAAAATCTGGGAAAGTTATCTTTCTAAAATAAAATGTATCCTGTATTTTCTTTCATTCTTAAGGCTTCTAAATCTTATCTATGGCAATAATACAGATTTTTTTAGCCACACCTTTACTTTAGTTACTGATTTTCCAGTATATATTATTTAGTCATTTAAAAACAGTTCAATGTTTAAGGTTATATTTACAGTAATGGCTTACATTACATTTCTGCATTTAAACAACTGCAGAATCCATCACCATTTTAGTACTACTAAACTTCTTATTTTTAAACTTTTTCTTACACTTTCAAGACAAAATATGCCAAGCAAAATAAGATTTACTAGCATTAAAACATTTCCCATAAAGTTATGAATGTATATTTATACAGGTGAACAATATATTTGGTATATTTATTAGAAACAATCCTTGGCTTTGAGAGTGGCAACTATAAAATACTGCCTAAGGGAAAGAAGTTACTGACATAGTATTGTTATAGTGAAGCTGAAAGCATAATTTATGTAACTTTTTTTTTTCAACCTTAAGGCATTATCTTACATGTCACCTTTGAGTTATGGGTCCATTTTCTAGACTCAAGCAAAAAACAATTCTGGAAAAAGCCTTGATGCACTATCATAATCACAAAGAGAAAGCTGCTACACCTGAAGGATGTTAACATCAAATTCAGAAAAGACTATAAAAATGATAACAAATATTTTTAAAACAAAACAAAACACAAAACCTCTTTTCTAGTTAATGGGATATAAATAAATAGTGATGCTAAATGATTCTTCAAAATAGTTGACATCAGCATTCCAAGTATTCCTTACAGTAGTGCTACCGTGTAGGGAGGCAGGTCAATCCTTTGTACTCTTTTTCATGAAACATTTTAAAATGATCTTAAAAAATCCTAGAAAAAGGCATTTACCTAGGATAGGATTGTAAGAGTGTTTTAGTGGTAGCACAGTAATCTATGGCAAAACCAGCTGTACTTAGATCTGGGAATTTAATTTACTGCACTATTGGAGACAAGAGTATTGCTTTGGTGATGCTTTTTACCTACTGAAGACAGTATGGGTGTCTCTATCAAGTAGCACTCATTCTGTTTAATGAGAATGGGAATTTGAAGATCTTCCCTGCCCCTTAATAGACCTAGTGGGGAGGTTGAAGACCTCCCCTGCTTTGAGAGTAAACTCTGGGGGCTGCCAGGTGGCGCAGTAAGAGTGCTGGCTCCAGAGTCGGGAGACCCAGGATCGGTTCCGGCGTCAGATACTTGGCACCCACACAAAATAACGGGCCATGTAACCTTGAGCAAGTTACTTAACTCGATTGCTTTAAAAAAAAAAAAGAAAGAAAGTAAACTCTGCCCCCTAATAGGCTGAATGTAGTTACATGGAGCCTGTGGTGGGAGGAGGTTGCTGAAGGGAAGCAGAGCCCACAGGAAACTGGTCAGAGCTAGCAATACGGCGGGGGAGAGAGGACGATCATCAAGGAGATAGAGAAGTTTGCGAGTAAATATTGATCTTGCATTGGTCTGTGGGAAGGCTGAAGGATACTGTGGCTCTCAACATTATTATGGCTTCTGAATATCTTTGGTACTATGATGGAATTGCCTTACTGGTTTTGGGATTCAGTTTTCTGGTGTCTAAATAAATGTTTCAGTTCTATCCTCTACATGGAGAGTTTGATATATTTTGCAATTGAACGTTATGCAACACTTATAGTCACCATATTTATAGTGATTGTAGGTGCTGTAAATATTGCACTGGCGCTACAACTACTGATCAATGAAGAAGGTAACAAATAAAATTCCTTTTATGTTTTTAAAATGGGACCCCCTAATAATTTCAATTATGGCAAAGGAGAAAAATGGTAAAATGACTGGAAAGTAGCATAGCCTTCTGAGATTTATATATTTAATAGTCATTTTTGGTTAGATATTTTGGAGAGACAGTAATACTGTGTATGTATTATGTAAATATATTTTGATCCTGAGTCCTAACAGAAGTCTGAGGAACCACAGAAAAAGAGAGCAATGAAAACCACACCATTTCAAAATGACATTAAATATTATGGGATTGTTTTGGAATTCAATAAATATTTTAATGTAACCTTTAGATACAAATCAGTTTACATGAGCATAACATACCATGTTATATATATTGCTAAGAACTATACACACACACACACATAAATATATGTATATAGTTAGTCAGTTAGTTTTCTCTGTTGATCTCATTTGCTTAGCTGTTTTTCTTCCTTCCAAGGAAGGGTTTAATGAGGCAGGGTATATCAGGAAATGATTATGGCACTAAAATCAAAAGGTCTCAATACAACCTAAAAAGAGCCTCTCAGTTAATAAAAAGAAATAAACAAGGAAATGAGCAAGCAGGGAAGTAAAATCATAATCATAGCTAAAACTATGTGTCATACAACATATATGCTAACTACTTTACAATTATTATATTCTTTGATCATCATAACAACCCTGCGAAGTTACTATTATTACCCCCATATTACAAATGAGAAAACTGAAGTAATCTGAGGTTAAGTGACTTGTTCAGGGACACACATCTAAAAAGTGTCTGAAGCTGGATGTGAACTCAATTCTTCTTGACTACAAGCCCAGCACTTTATCCACCCTACAAAAGGTCAGGAAGAAGTCACCAGAAGGAAAAAAGCAATAAATTAACTTCAACAAGAGAGCAAGAATCAAAGTGGAATCTAACACAAGACACATGAAATTATATAATGAAAATTAAAATGAGAGACCTGGTTTTCATGAAGAAAGATCAAATATCTGGAATGAAAGGCTGATCATCATTCAAAAGAGAAAAGGACAAACTGTTAGAGATAATCAACAATGTAGAGCCAGACTAGAAAATCTGAATGAAGAAAGAAAATCAAAAAGAAGTAATATTTGCTGGAAGCCAAATCTGAAATGGCAGAACATGCAGCAAAACAAAAGAAAAAGACAACTCAATGGAAAAAAAGTAAAAAGGCTACATACATTAAAAAAATGGAATTAGAAAACCAAGGTTGGAGTGATCCAAGAATTTCTAGATTACCCAAAAACTTGAATAAAGAAAATAACCATTATTTTTCTAGAAATACCTCAAGAAAATTTCTCAGGTCAAATAAGAACAAGAGACAAATGACAAACCAGTAGAATTCACAGGGCAATTTCAGAGAAATGTCAGATTAAATCACCTTGCCACACTGTGATCAAACTCTACAGATTCACCAAAAAATTGAATTTATAAGGGTATATAGATCATACTCATAATAATTTCCTATCTAGGGCATAATATAAGTAAAAAGCCAGATTCTACAAATTATATTCTAAAGTTTACCATACCTTTATGTTCATATAACTGCCTGAAAGATGTAGAAAATACAAGATGCTATGCTGCTTATTTTTTAAATATAAAAATGCATATAATCAGAGACAGCAAAATACTGCCCTAACACATCTCTTTCAACAAAATCATCCATGAAGACATCAAAATTATGTGCAATTACACACACACACAGAGTACATATACATGTGGCACATATGGAATATATAAACAGATCTATATAAATGGAAGGATTTCCTACATAGGAATATCCTACAATAGGAATACACTGAAATCATAGGAACGTATACACAATCTTACATAATTTGTATGAACGTATTTATACATGTATGCATCTGTGTACAATACACATTATGTCAAGATTTCATTTCTGTACATACACACATACACACACAAACATAGTACATATGTGCATGTGTATACAAAAGTCACCTTGTTTTCTGGTCCTCAGATTATTATCAGCAGATGAAGAATTAAACCAATATGTGTTCTCAGCAAAGGTGTCTACTCATTGTCATGGAAGAGATATGGCGAAGAGGTGTTTTCTATAGATGGTAACATCCTCCAGATGGTCCAATTTACAGATAACATTAATCTGGTCACATCAGAACAAAAAAGAATCTCCTAGATAAAACAAATAACCATTCAAAAAAAAAACAAAACATGGCCTGACTATTCACACAGGGAAACCCAAGAGGATGAAGAATACCTTTGTCTAGATTGAGACGTACAAATAAATGGACATCATAAAGACCTTGTCCATCAGTTTGCACACACACACACACACTCATATGTTTCAAATAGACATTAATCTGAATCTAGTGCTTAACAGGAGGAGGAAAATGAGTTGGACTTTGGGAAATAAACCAAAACTCTTCAGTATTTTATAGGGCTATAAGTTCTAGATTACCACAGTCTTAAAAGAATTAAAAATAAGGATCTCATAGGACATTGGAAAGGGATGTGCTATATGTGACAAGGCTAAAACACATTACAAACAAGGAGCTACAAGGAGCTACTCTGGAGAATTAGAATAAAGGATGTCATCAATGAAATACATAATTGAAAAGATGGGCTCATCATGTGGTGAAAACAAGGGATAACAAGCAGAGATTGTGTGTTCCTCTATTATTCTCACCTTATCAAAAGAAATCAAGGAAAGTCCCCAGAAAATTGGGTGGATACTGTATAGTAAACTTATAGGGAGAAATGGACAAGTACTGCATAGAATAGAGAGCTCCAAGTGGTTTTTTAACTGGATAACTGAAGGGAATCCAACTAGGAAAAAAAACTCCATCAATTCTGGTGGTACCTATCTAGTTTCATTTTCACAAGATTAGTCACTCTCTAAAGCCCTTACACAGAAAAATACATAACATTACTTACAAAAACTGGGAAAATATATATTTTGCAGAAAATAACTATAAAAAAAATTGACATCCAAAACGTGTATCATATGGCTACAATTGTGTAAAAGAACTAGGCTGCAAGACATAAGTGGTGAAAGGATACAGAAAGGCAGGTCTCAATAGAAAATATAAGCATGAACAAGAATCACATTTTTGAAATTCTCAAAATTTTTAATGACCAAGCAAATGCAAAAAAACCCCTAAGACTCCACCTAACAGCCATCAAACTGTTAAAGATGATATAAAACAATAAAATCCAGTGCTCACATCATTATGATAAAATAGGTAACTGTTTCACTACAGTTACAATTGTGAATTTGTATAACCTTTTTATAAACCAATACAATATATTAATTACATATTAAATAAGGAAAATGTGCATACTCTTTTACATCCAATGGCTAATTTCCAAAAAATAAAAGGGAGGAAAAAAAGCCTATATAAAAAAAAAACCCAAAAGAAAGAATTCCAGCAGCACTATTTATATCCACAAAAAAAAAAAGAAACAAACTAGGTGCCCATTAGTTGGGGAATGGCTGAACAATTATGGTATATGAATTCAAAGAACTATAACTGAACCCTAATATATTGTTATATGTTCCTAATTTCATTATAAACCAGACTACAAATGTTTATTTTCTAAATGTCAAAAAGAAAAAATGAAAAGAAAGTGATTATTTTACTTTGATATTCTGTGGTATTTAATAAATTCTGTGGTATTTAGGCCACAATTGAGTTTTCTAAGGTTTCAGTGTCATAAATCTCTACCTCTGATTTGTTAAGAATGCTTCACAAGGTTAAATAAAATAATATTGCATTGGTGGAAAAAGAAGTATTGATTATTCATGAAAGCAATTCAAATGGACTGAAACAAAAGTTTAAATTTGGGATTTAAACTAATACCTACCTAATGGAGATATATTCAAAATATTAATTTAGGTATATATTAATCAAATTAGGTACAGAAAAGCATTAATAAAATAATGTATTTTTGTTTACCTAAATACATGATAAACTATCATTGCAAAACATTTAACATTTTCCACAAGGGGAAAAAAAATACTACAGATCAAGTAAATCTGGAGTACTGATTTATAAAATCATGTATTTTACATGATTGTAAAAAGCACTGCACAAAAACACTGATGGCTCAAAATTAACTAATTAAAAAGGACTATGCTCATTGTATTTAAGTCACTATTATGCTTTCCATAATACTACTTACCATACTACAGAGGCATGATATTAATACATTAGTAAATGAAAGAAATATAACCAACATTTCTTCTTAAAGTGTTAATTATTCAATATGCTACCTATCAAATAACACCAAAAGGATCAGGAAAGCTTATCCAACATTTACTGTATATCTAAATGTATTTTGCATATAACATACGTTTATATATACTTTAAATTTTTCAAGTATAATATGTCTCCTCCAGAAATAACATCATTTCCCCAAATTGCTTCTCATAATTTTCTTCAGAAGCTTGACTTATCATAATTAAAAAATTAAACTCTAAGTTGTTTTCCCCCACAAAAACATTAAGTCAGAATAATACCTGTTAGTCCTAAAACATAAATTGACTTTTCTCTTTCAGTAATAACCATCTTTTAATTATAAACAGTTTACAGTTGGAGAAGAAACAGAAATTTTAAGTAAATTTACAAGAACTTTTAGAATCATAAAAGAACTGCCAAGATCCTTGTAGACATTACATTCAAATGCAAAATATAGTGATTTACTACAATACTACTCTGAAAAAATCCAACTGGTACTAATTCCGTTAAAAGAAAAAAAATCACATAACTAGAATGGAGCCAGTAAAAATACAAACAAAAATATTATAAAGTAATATAGTAAATGGCACTCAGGAGATATTTAATTTATGCAGTTTATAGTTTGTAGATGGAGAAGAAAAGGAAAAGAAGAAAAACAACAATTGCAATAATTAAAGCTTTGTTAACTATTAGGGAAAACAATGTGGAGATATATATTCATTTTTACTTAAATTTTTAAAAAGTGAGCAGTGTTAACTGTTGATCATGAGGTGAATCCTTTAATTGTAGCTCAAAGGTACAAATGTTTTCTAAACTATTAAGAGGTTTAATAAATGCAAAAATTAACAAAAAAATTAAAATTTCTTCTCATTACTTGCTGAAGAAACTCTTAAAAAGAAAATTCGGTGTAAATTTCATACAGAAACTAAAAAATTCAGGGCATATGTCAAATTGCTTGCCTTTTATTCAATGAGTGGGGAGGGGAAGAAGGAAGAGAGGGAAAGAATTTGGAATTCAACATCTGAAAAAAAGAATGTTAAGTGGGGAAAAAATGAAATATTAAATTTAAGTGATAGAAGGCAAAGAAATTAAAGGGGATACTGAAAGCTGAAAAAAAAAATTCAGGATGAAGAATGTAAAGTAATCCCTAAGAAGAGATAAAGGCTTAATATGTTATATATTAAACACATCATTAAAAGGTAGATTTAAAGCCAAATAAAATTTAATTTTTTTACTATTCTTCACTTTTTTCTCAAGGCAAACTGATTTCTTTTACATCCATAAGTCAGTTGGAAAAACACAAAGTATTGCTGTTGTAAGCCTAAAAAAAGTGTATAATTTACTTTAAGGTAGAGAATACATTCAACATCATTGAAAAGACAGTCTCCAGTTTTTGTTTTGTGCATAAAATTTTTTTGCATAAGAAATGAATATAATGAAAGGTCACCTATATCAATGTCAATGTTCTTTCCTCAGACAAACCATATTTTCTAAACCAAATATGGTATTTTTCTAAACACAATAGGTTGAATGAACAAGGATTAATAACTAAGAACATGAGTAATGTTTTCAACATTTACTGTGGTAATGCTGCCATCTAGTGTACATACAGTTAAATTATTATTTTTAAATGTATTCTTTTTTTTTTTCTTTTTGCCTTTTGGAGGGCAATTGGGGTTAAGTAACTTGCCCAAGGTTACATGGCTAGTTTTTTTTGTGTGGGTGCTAAGTGTCTGAGGCCAGAACTGAACTCGGGTCCTCCTGACTCCAGGGCCAGCGCTTTACTCACTGCGCCATCTAGCCGCCCCTTTAGTATTCTTTTCAAAGAAAGGCAGCCATGGGTAATGGATAATGAGCTGGCCTAGGAAACGGGACTATCTGGGTTCAAGTCATGCCACTGATACATATCTGATATACAATCCTGAGAAAACTACTTAATCTTACAGGGCTTGAGGCAACTCCTTAAGATAACAGGTTTCAAAAAACGTTCTGACCTATAATGGGAGGTTGAGTTCAGGAAAATAGAGAAATATCTCAATGTAAAATCACAGGTGTATTCTCCATCCCAATTGAGTATTCAAGGGATTAGGAAGTGTACACAAAGTATACTTACACTGCTAATTAAGCCACACAATTTAAGTCTAAGCTAAGACAACCTTTAAAGCATTCTCAAATGATTTCTTCATTTGTTTCAGAATTTCTGATTTGTCTAGTTTTCTACTTTTTCCTTAATGGTCTCCTTTCATATTGGAACCCAGACAGGCGCATGCCGATAGCTCCCAGGCGGCCTTGTCCAACTATGACTACGAGGAGCACAAGGCCTAGCAAGCGCATCAGGGATGAGGACTACTACCAGCACTCATGAATCAATAAGCCTCATCAAGCACCTGCTACATGTGATGCACCAATAAAGAAATACAAAGAACCACACAATCCCTACTCTTCAAGAAGGTCACATCTACCAGGGAGACACAGACTAAATACAAACATAATAGAGAACAAATACAGGCAGCTAGGAAGCAAAGGCTAATATCAGCAGTCGGGAGGAAGGGCTTCGGTTGAAGGTTGATATTTGAGCTCTGAAGTGAGGGATTCTACAAGGAGAAGTGAGGAGGGAATTCCAGGCATGAGGTACAACCAGCAAAGGCAAAAATAGCGAAGATGGAATTCCAGCTGAGATCTAGTTTGGCAGGATCAGGGAGTATGGGAAGGGGAGTAATATCTGTCTTGACAGACTGAATGGGGTCTGAATGTGAAAGATTTTAAGAGTCAAATAGACAAATTCATATTTTATTCTAGAGGCAAGAGGTCAGCCCTGGAGTTTCCTGAATAGGGGAATAACATGGTTAGATCTGTGCTTTGGTAGCCAAATAAAGCATGGGCTAGAGTGGGGAAAGAGCTGAGACAGGAAAACCAATGAAGAGGCTACTTTAACAGCGTAGCAAAGGGGTGCTGAGTCCTACCTAAGGTGGTGTTTGTGTGAGTGGAAAGGTCTGACGTGAAAATGCTGTGGAGGCAGAAATGGCCAGATCTGGCACCTAACGGACATATGAAGAAAGGGATATTGTTAATGCTGTTGTTCAATTCCTCCTTTCTCCAAGAGGACCACTGACATCAGGAGGGTGAGGACTCGCTTGTGAACTGGATTTAAATGAAGAACGAGAGAGAGAGACAGGAAAATACCATGGCTCCAACCCTGAGAGAATAGAAGAATAGTGGTACCTCAGACAGATATGGCCCAGACGCCACCAATATCTGGCCACAGTACCTGCGGCAAAAAGTAGCACTTAACAAATGCTTATTTACTAACTGACTGAAAACAAAATGTCCCAGGGTCTTAGACCAATGCTTAGGGAAGCGACTAGGGCTCCCTCTTTTTGTCTTGGCAGAATAAATATTTGCTTATTTATCCAAATGTCCTATTGATCCTGTTAGTTTGGGAAAAACAACAATGTGTGGATTTATTTCATGAATGCTAGATCTAGCGAGTAGTGGTAAATGTCATCAGGAAGTACTTATGAAAATATGATTCCAAATACTTTTAAACTTCATATATACCTTCAAAAATTCATTTGTGTGTACTTTTTTAGACTTTCAAGCTAACAATATCGGCAACTATTGAAACTATTTCCTAGAAAACTAAATTGGGAAAAAAACCTTCAATTTTAAAATATAACTGATTTGCTACATTATTTGACTTACTAAAAGATCTTTAAGAACATTTGCAGAGTTCAAATCTGACTACAATAATCCCATTCCATAAGGCTAGAGACAAATGCTATGAGAAGCGAATACTTCAGAACTACTGCTATATTTTACTTCTAAGAACTCTTAATAAAATAGTCCTTCACAAACAAAACAAAAGTATTTCCTGTACTGTTTATAGGAAAAATTTCAAATCTCTTAGTTTAGCATTCAAGGACTTTTTCAAGTTGGTCACTAACTATCCTCCCTATCTTTAACCCTCATAAACTCTCTATTCCAAATAAACTGACCTCCTCATAATGTCTCCCAACACATACCTATTACTTTCCTGACTTTTTCCCTTCCTTTGCTCAGTTCTACAACATCCCCAAATGCCTCCCTTGCTATAATTCACTACCCTTTAGCCCATCCACCTCAAGGTTGACTCTTCTTGTTCCAATCTGGAACTCTTTTCTCTGAAATTGATATTTATTTATAGCTTTTTTTTCTTAGTATTTTTTCTCCCCTAAGTAGTTCCCTGAGGGCAGAAACCATATATTTTACCTCCCATATACCAGAGCACCCATATTTTAAGCTAGAGAGAAGATCTGTGGCCATCTAGTACAGTACTTCTTAAACTGTGGGTTGTGACCCACATTTAAGAAGCACTGAAGGTGCTTCAAGTGGAAAAAATTTAAGAAGCCCTGAGTCCAATTCCCTCTTTTTAAAGATGATAATAAACTGAAGCCTATTACCTGGGTGACTTCCTTGCTAAAGGTCACACAGACAGGTAGTAATTGGCAGAGCTAGGATTCAAATCCAGGTTGCCTGAATCCAAATCCATCATGATGTTATCAGTTGTAGGTTCTGGAAGCACAGATTTGCTTTGTTAATACTGGCCTAGGAGAGTCAATTCTGATAAAGAGAAACCCAAAACCTACAATAACTTCCAATATTGAACATAGTTTTAAAAATTATTATATAAAATTTTTATAAAACAATGAACATTAAAAATTATCTTCACCCCTTGTGTGCAATTATAGCCATATATACCTGTATGTATGCATGTTTGGATAGTGTGGATAATTCATGAAATGGTTTCAAAAGCAGAAAACCTCACATATTGTCATCTAATTTTACCCTTATTGTAAGCCTGTGAAAGAAAGGCCTTAAGGTACATGTAAATATAATAAATTTACTTTGTCACATAACAGAATGTGAGAGACAATATGTACGTACCAGAAAGAGTTTCTGCATAGGGACATTTAATTTTGAGTTCTGATTTCCAATACTTAACTAGCTGTGTAACTTAATCTCTGAGGCTGTTTTTGCATACATCTTTTAGTTCTAGCTTATTAATTAAAACCTATGATTTGTGGAATCCTTATCCCAATAACATAAATGAAATGAAATTTCTGTTTGGAAGTTTCCCTTCAGCAAGTGAGAGCTAAGTATCTTTCGGGAACCCATCAGTAAAAGTGACCACCCTATAATATTAACATTCCTCCTTAAAATGTAGATCACTTCAAATACTTTTTTACATATCCTCACTTGTTAAAGCACATATATTCTTTATTTTTATAGAACTGCTGCCACCTAGTGAATTATTTTTGAAATAGACATAAGCTAAAAAATTTGATAATGACTAACTTCCCAATACCAATTGCCATTAGGCAAAACAATGAATAACAGTCTCTATAAGTACTACGGAAATACAAAGATTCATTTTCCTCAAGTAAAGTTACAGAAAATATAATTTCCCTGCCTCAAGTCTTTTCTCACTGCAGTCCAGCTTCCAGTCTGCTATCAAAGTGATCCTCCTGACATGCAGGACTGAACAAACTACCCTTCTATTTAATAAAATCCAATGACTCCTTATTACCTCCAGAATCACATGAGAAACGCTCAGTTTGGCGTTAAAGCCCTTCAAAACCCGAGTCCTTCCTACCATTATTCTTACCTTTTATTCCCCAGCATGCGTTCTATGATCTAGTGACACTGGTCTTCTGGATGTTCCTGAACACAAGACACTCCCTATCCCAGCTCTGCATTTTCACCAGATGCCCACCATCCCTAGAATGCTCTCCCTCATCTCTATTTTCTGGCTTCCTTTAAGTCTCAGCTAAAATCCTGCCTTCTACGAGAAGGCCAGCCCAACTCAACACTCCTGCCATCCTTCTAGGATTACCTCTGTGGTTTGTTCACAGTTGTCTGTATGTTCTCGCCCCCATTCTAGAAGGAGCTCCTTGAGGTCACAGGGGCTGTTTTTGCTGGTATTTGTATCCTTAGTGCTTGGCACACAGTAAGTTTTTAAGGAACGCTTATCAACTTACTAATTGGTCAAATTTAAACACAATGATTTATACAATGGAAAAAAAAAATCTCTGGAGAGAACCTGGATTCAAATTTTACCTTTGAAAATTACTACATAAATATCTGTAAAATGAGGACTAGACGGTCTCTGAATTATAGATCTTTGTTTTCCAAGTCCAGTTCTATGATCTTATAATTTCTATTTTTTATTTTATTATTTTTATACTTACATATATATCATAAACTTAAATGTTGGAACTTAAGTACAAAGAAAGAAAAAAATGTCATGTGCACAGCAGAACATAAAAGAGGATTCAAAATACGTAACAATAAATTTTCATTTCAAAAAAAATTGTATGATAAATAATACATGTGTGGAGAATTGTCTATCTTTTCTTTGCTTCCTTTTAAGTTTTCTTTTGTTCTCTGCTGTGCACTTTTTTACTTTGTTCTTTTTTCCCCTCCCCGCCACAACCCCCCAGAAGGCAACAATAAAGTTTAGATGTTTCTCTGTAGCTATAGATACACACATACACATACATACATATACAAACATTTACTTTTCCAAACAAATTTTACTCCTGATCTTTGTTTTTATGAATGTGCATATCCCTCCTGCCTCCTCTACTTTACTTCTATCCACTACCTTGCCCTCCTATTTCTTGCCTACCCCTCTCCATGGATCCCTCCTTTATCCTCCCATTCCCATAAATCTAAACACCTTTCTATACAGCCCTTTCACCTATTCCCTCATTTTTCCCTCTAAATATCCCTCCCTTGTCCTCTCCCCCCTCCTTATGTCCCTACCATTTGATTTCTTCTGAATTTAGAAGACTTTTATACTTTTCTAAATACATACTTATTGTTCCCTTTTAAACCCATTCCCTATGAAAGTAAGTTACCAGAACTATAAATCCTCCTCCTCCATCTAATTCCTCTGTATTGATTCTTCCTCTTGCACCTCATTTGTATAAAATAATTACTCTTTTCAGCTGTTCCTAAATGGTCTTACTTTTAAAATTCGCATCATACTCAGGTTTACCCCAATCTTTCTTATCAGTTGCCCAATTATTAATAAGAATCTTAGACATAATTTTACATATTAAAAGTAAACAGTTTGTCCTTATGAATCCCTTATAATCAGTCTTTGGTACGTGCCTTATATTTCTCTTGGTTCTTATATGTCATATCTTCTATTAAGTTCATGATATTTTTTTTAACAAAGTCTTGAAAGTCTGAGAGTTTATCAAACATCCATTTTTTTTTTCACTCAAGATAATACTTAACTTTGCAGGGTATAATATTTTCAGCCCAAGCTCCAGTTCTTTGGCTCTTAGATATACTTTGTTCTGAGAACTTCAGTCCTTTAATGTCTCTGCTGCTAGGTCTTAGGAATTCTAATCATGGCACCATCATATTTAAATTGTTTTAATCTCGATGCTTTTAATATTTTATCCTTGAGCAGGGGGTTCTGGAATTTGAATATGATATTGCTATGAGTTTTCCTCATAGGATCTCTTTTAAGTGGTGATGGATGAATTTTTTCTAGTTCTACTTTCCTACTCTTGTTCTAATGCTTCAGCACAATTTTCTTTAATTATTTCTTGTGTTATTGCATCAAGATTCTTTTTTATGATCATAACTTTCAGTTAGTCTGATTATTTTTATATTTTCTCTTCTAGATCTATTCTCCAAATCTGTTGTTTCTCTTGTGTTTCATTTTTATAAATTCTGATCTTAATTACAGGTATTATTTCTGATGAGCATTATTATTTCTGATCTTAATTATTTAAATTTTCTAAATGAGTAAAGTTCCATCACATAAAAAAAATTGAAAATCAATCAAGCTAAAGCCTTTAACAAATGCGAATTTGGATTAAAGATTAACAATTAGCCTGATGATCTATGTTCACAATTTTTCTCTAAACATCATTAACTTTTCCTGAATTTTGACTTCTTTATTTAACTCTGAGATACTGATAGGAAAGAACAGCTATCTTATTTTTCTAATAATATCAATTAAAACTAAGCCACATTTTCTTCAACAACAGAAATATCTAACTGCAAAAATTCTGACAAATAGGAACATTTGTACTATGTTCTCGAAACAAAAAACTCCCAATGTATACATCCCAAAATTTTCTTTGAACTATAATAAAGGATGATCATAAATTTGTATCTCCTCTATGTATGTATGTGCTCCCCTGCCTGAATTCAACTCCACAAAATTAAGATACCCTCTGGTGTCTGTTTCCTCCCTCTGACATTTCCTGCCTCCTTTTGTGTGTCTCCAACTTTAGCCTTGATGGCAGGAACTTTTTTTTTTTTAATTAATTGTATTTCCAGCACTTAGCACAGATCCTGGAATATAGTAGGCACTTAATAAATGATTACTGGATTGGATAAATTAGAATACCTCCCCACCCCCCACAAAAAATCTAGACCTAAAACTTTAAACTACTGAGAAGCTGTTCATTTTTCTTTAACACACACACACAAAACGTTTTCTTTTTTCACATTAATTAACACCATACTTTTTTTAAAGTGTGACTTTTATCAGATATAGTGTAACACTTCAAGGAGCTCCCAAAAGATGATGGAAAAATAAGATAATATAAAATCTATACTCACCTGGGAGAAGATATTTGCAGTTGGAGCAACTCGGCTGTCCACAATACTGTATAATATTGCTAACAATCTGTCCAGAGGAAATGGCTTTGGTCCAAGAAGATGATTGCTAGTCTGTAAGAAAGAGATCAATTAAATAGATTTTTCCTAGGAGCTGAGCACCCTTATTCACTGCACTGCAAAATCCTAAAGGCAATATATTTACACTTTACATAGTCCCTGAAGGGAAACCCTGAAAACTATCCAACCTAAAATCTCCAACAAATATAACAGAGGACTATAAATCAAAACTATGCAAGACTCTTCATGGTCAAGATTTTTAAAAAAAATGTTTCATTTAACACTTTCTGAATTTCCTTTCACTCCCTCTTTCAATACCAGTATATTGACAAGAAAACAAATTATTTTTCCTCACTATCTTTAAAATTCAATTATGATAAACATCAGGGATTATCATTTCATTCTCAGACATCAGTTAACAGCTTAGGGATGGATCACCTAAAGTAAATTATAATGAATATTTTGTGATCTGTGTAGAAGATGCTGTCAGTCTAAAAAAAGTGGAGATGGCAGATTTGTAAAAATCTAGAGCTAAGGCCTAGAAAACTCTATTTATTTACAAATAAAATGACATACAAATTTCATTATATATCACTGAGAAAAAGATAAATTTAAAATGCACTATGATCAGTGCTCAATGAGCTTTTACCCAATACATTTATCAATAATTAGAAAATAATGTATAAAAATTATTATTTTTAGAAAGAATATACAGGAGTAAATCATTACAGTGGAAAGATTTGGAGTAGGAGGACCTGTATTTAAATCCTCCCTCAAACTTACTACGGGGAAAGGCATTTCCCTTCTCCAGATCTGCTTCCTCAATTTGAAAAATGAGTCAACTGGACTTAAATGATCTTTTCTTGGCAAAGACATTGGAGTAGTTTGCCATTTCCTTCTCTAGTTCATTTTATGTATGAGGAAACGTAAGGCAAACAGGGTTAAGTAACTTGTCCAGGATCACAAAACTAGTGTCTGAGGCCTCAATTGAACTCAGGAAGATAAATCTTCCTGACTTCAGGACCAGCACTTTATCTACTGTACCACCTAGCTTCCCAGTTCTTTAAAGTTATTTTTGATAAAGGCTTCATTATGGCATAGAGGTAATCTGATTTTTGTGAAAGCTCTGTACCAGGATATAAGCTCTGATTCTAGTAACCTGAAAAGGCTTTGAGTATTCATCTTATGACCTTCATTAGCAGCCATAGATTCAATTATCATCTCTATACTGATGATTCCCAATTATACTTACTTAGTCTTAACCTCTCTGCTGACATTGTCTTTTATCTCCAATTGCCTCTCAGACATCTTAAATTTAACCAATCCCGAAATAAACTCATCATTTTTCCCCAAAAACCCTTCTGTCTTCCTAACTTCCCTATTCCAGTTGAAGGTATCACCATCTTCCCAATTTCCCACATATAATCTGGGTGTCATCTTTAACTCCTCACTCTCCATATCCACTCTGTTGCCAAGGCCTGCTGATTTTACCTTTGCAACATCTCTGAAATATGGCCCCTTCTAACCTTTTTTGCTACCACTATCCTGATGTGGGCCCTCAATAACTATGCCTGGCCTATTGCAATAACCTGTTAGTTGGTTTCCCTGCCATAGGTCTCTCCCTTCTCCAGTTTACCCTCCACTCAGCTGACAAAATGATGTTCCTAAAGCAGAGGTCTAACCATGTCACTCTCCACTCCCATACTTAATAAACACCCGTGGCTCCCTATCACCTCCAGGATCCAATAGAAAATCCTGTTAAGCATTCAGTCCTTCGGAACTTGGACCCTCTCCTTACTTTTCCAGTCTTCTTGTAAGTTACACCCCTTTCTACCCATACATTTTGCTCTCTTGCAATAGTGGCCTCCTCACTGATCCTCCCACCAGACCCTCCATTTCCCCCCCACAGACACTGTCATTGGCCTTCCCCTCAGTCTGGAATGTTCTTTCTCATCTCCACCTCCAGGCTTATTTGGTTTCCTTGAAATCCCAGCTAAAATGCCACCTTCTACAAGAAGCTTGTCTTGATCCCCCTTACTTCCAGTGTCTTTTCTCTGTTGATTGCCTCTAATTTATTCTATTTATGTCATATATCTACATGGTTGTTTGTATGTTTTCTCCCCCATTAGACTGTGAATTTCCTGAGCTCAGGTTATCCACAAAATGTGATAGTACATCAGACTTAAAGCTTACAATGAGCTGATATTGCAGATGGGGGAATGAACCTGTAACTCACAACTCAAGAGCCAATGACTTTGTCTCTGTATCTGGAGGCATTAGGGTGCTTTGAAGCTAGCAAAAAAGACATTCAAAATATTTACATTTTGTTGACAGTTATATATTCTGAGGGAACAAAGAGAAATCTGTAGGACAAATAACCATACTGTGAAGAATTTCTGTCATAGTTATACTTTTCAATTCCACATTTTTATTTTTAGATTTCTTGAATATTATTATCATTTTTCTATTCCTTTAAATTTGGATTTAAAAGGTTTTGTACACTAAGAAGCGTGATTTGATTTTATGTAGAAAGCCAAACTTTTAATGCTAAAATGAATATATTAATATCTTTTGTTTCTCTTTATACCTGATACCTGATACACCAGTTATATGTGCTATAAATGGAAAGTAGTTGCACTTTTTACTACCAACCCCTCCATTTGAGGTACAAGAGTAATTTACATTCTGTGATGTTGTGGGACAATCCAGGAGAACAAGAAGAGAAGAGGGTACAAGCTCTTGGGCTACCACCTAACAAGATTCAAACCTTCCACAATTTAAACTACTGTGGCCAAAAAACGTTTTACATAGACAACTATCTGGTGAAGAATCTCCCTGTACTTAACTAGAATGGTCCTGATATGAGAGATTTACAATCTGTATGAGACCATAAACAAAGTATTTCCAGCTTGGAAGCACCTGACAGAATCAGAACTCTTCTGGTAAAGCCTTTAAAAACTCACAATCACTTACATCCGAAAAGGAGGCACTAGAATAAGGTTTTAGAAAACTTTCTAGGCCCATCACTTCAGTGAAACACATAAATCTTAGCTATTAATGATATCTCCATCTCCTAGGAAGAAATATACACAGCAAGATTTTTCTTATGAAAATAATGAAAACGGAAATACCTTTTCATGCTTTTTCATAAAACTAGCTTTCTTCATTTTCCCATGATGCTGAAAATGAATTAAAAAAAGAAAAACAAACTGAAAAAGGTTCAACAATCAATCAACCAACAAACATTTAAGTACCTATCATGTACTAGGCATGGAGGACACAACTACAAAGAATGTAATATATCTATTATATATATATATATGCATGCACAGAATATAAAGATAAAATTGTTAAATATAAGGTAATTTGAGGGGAAAACAGGGATGTGCTAGAGACACCTCCAACCATCTAACCGCTAAATTTTCAGTGTGAACATTTACACCTCAGAAATCAGCAAATGACCCAAATCACAGCTTGATTTAGTGTTTTGTTAATTGCTTAGACTTAAGTGATGAGAAAATTTTAGTAATGCAAATTAAACTCAAAAGTACCCCTGAGCAGGCTTTTTTTTTTTCAGTCAGGTAAACATTTATTCCCACAACCCTGGAGGAAGGACACTAGCAGTTAAAGTGAAGAGGAAAGGTCTTACATGGAAGGTGGTATTTGAGCTGAGCCTTGAAGGAAGAGAGGCATTCTAGAAAGTAGAGCTAAGGCAGCAGTGAATTGCTGACATAGTAGAAAACTGCTGCAAAGGTAGCGATAGGTCACAAGAAGGTAATGAAATAAAGAGAAGGCCAGTTTGGATGGATCTCAGGGTGTGAGGGGGGAAATAATGTACACTGCAGCTAGAAAGATGATTAAAAGGAAACATACAACTCGGCTGATTGCAAAAGAGATCAACTTGAAAAGAATGAAGTTTCATTGCTTTAAACTCTGTTAAGTAAGTTGTGTTATTTGTATCATCCACAGTATCCTCTTGCACTTTTATGTGTTTATTTTTATTCCTATAATTCAATACATCAGAAGATCTGTGATTTGGTCAGTGTTGGTATTATCTCCTTTGATGCAAGAGCACAACCCTTATACACCTTGGTAGAATTTCATGAGCTGCTATGACCATAATATTTCATCACTTTGTGATCAGCCTTTTGGTGAAAAGCCTTTTCCAACTGTGTGTCAGTCAGTCAATAAACATTTATTAAATATTTGTTGACCTGATTTGTGAATTTAATTCTTGATGTGAATTGAAGATATTTCAATTAGAACTTGAAAAAGGCAGAAATTTGTTTTTATGTTATCTATGAACAAAGAATTCTCGAAGTAATAGTGCAGGGGAGCCTTGTTAACCTTAAAAGAAATATCTTTACTTTAAGCAATGTTTCTATGAAAATTTAGATGGATGCTGCTACTTGCAAATTAATCTCATCTAGTTCTTGAAGCAGACCAATGAACTCTTACTTAGAAATATTTTGTCAGTAGTTGTCCAACTTGAATTACTGTGTATGTTAAATGGCTTTTCCCCTACCTTAATTCATTTCTCAGATAACAACATCCACCAAGAAGTTAAATATTCCTAAACCATAGGCATTCAGAGTGAAAAGAATGTCAAAAGTCATTTGGTCCAATCTATTAATGACCAAGAATGCCCTCTACATTTCAACAAATGATCAAATCTGACAACCTCTGCCTCTCCCGGTGACTCATATAGGAACATTTCTGTTAGCCTCAGTTCTACCATGTGAAAAAATGAGTTGAACTAAGATAGCTTCTAATGTCTCTTCTAAGTCTGGATCTATGAGCCTACTGAGGGTGGGGAGGTGACACTGCTAAAAATAACCTGTCAAGCTTTGATAATGATGATGAAATCTTGGGTTGCAGTGGAAATATGCATTGCTGTGTGATCCTTGGTGTTTCTTAAGACTCCATTTTATAATTTTGACTTGTAACGAAGTTTTAATTTGCTATGGAAATTTAGTGGGCTAGTTGAACCCCTACAATTAGGTCTCCCTGGCTATGTATTCTGATAAGTCACCATCTCCTACCCTGTTTCTTGGCACAGGATAATCACTGTCAAGATGGTCCAAGAACATTGAGTAAGCCCTTCACCTACCCTGCACCCAGACGGTCAGGGGGAATATCCTTAAAGGATTCTATAAAAATAGCACTTAAATACCAACTCAGTGTAGTGATCACTGCCAGTCTCTTGACTGCATTGTTGTCTTCCACCGTAGGCTGATGCCCAGAGATCCGCTCTTCCATTCCACAGGTATTTCTTAATTTCTTTAGTACCCTGTCCTCCAGGGTATTCCCAATCTCTCTCCTTCCTCCCAATTTTACTATTGGAACCAGTCAACTGAACCACTTAGATGGGAAATAGGCTGAGCATGAAACATTGTCCAAAACTGAGACTAAGTTTTCTGGCAGCTTCACCCACAGCTTCTTAGATCTTTGATCCACAGCCTCTGATCAGGGCTACGAATAGGATTCAGACCTAAAGTCACTGCCCCAGTGGAAGGGAGTTGTATTCCTAAAACTACATGCACAAAAACCTCAAGAACTTGGTAGGGGTAGAGGGAGATAGTCATGTATTTTTCAATTTCTGCTGTTTGTTGAAAATGAGAGCTTTAGAAAAAAAGAAATTAAGGGAATAACTGGTTAAGAAGATTGTACCTGTGAAGAAGATTTTGACTTCTGTACCACAGCCTAAACAAAGAAATGAAGGAGTAAAAATACTGGGGAATGGTAAAATATATATTTGCTTTAGAATAATAAAACAAGCTTATATTATTCAAAAGACATTTTCTTCATATTTGAAGATCTTCTTCTACTTGCATGCAACATATAATGCCATTGAAATTACTAATTTAACCATTAGGCATCTTGGGAATTTGAAGCAGTGTTGTTTTTTTTCTCCCCACCACTGACATACATGGACCATTTCAATAAATCCTTTACTGCATGTATTCAGAAGCTCTCAAAAGTATTCTTATATTTTCTTTCCTGCATTATGACATTCAAGTTTTTTAACTGGTCATGCACATACTATCATCAAAGTCATTTACTTTGACCTCTATAGAATTCATGTGTTCTTTTAATATTCTTGCTTTTTCCTTTTCTTCTTCTAAATTTTCTTCCATTTTAGTGTTTTTGTTAATCACTGCAGATTTTCCAACATGGATTCAATTTGTTTTCTAAGGTGTTTAATTTTGCTTTCAGAGTTACAATTTCTGACTTTCTTCATTCCTTATTTTAATAAGCTTTATCTTTTCAACTATTTTTGAGTTTCTTGTTCTTCCATGCTCTCTTGGGCATCTTTAGGAGTCTATTTTCCATCTGGCATAAGGGCTCATTTTTCTTCCTTTGTATTCTCTCTGAGATCCTACTCATTCTTCTTTCTGCTTTCAAGATTTCTGCTGATTCAGCTTTCTGAGTTCTGGATTTTTAATGAGTTTTTAATTCTTTATGTCTCTGATGGTTTTAGTTTAATAGTTGTATTTTTTGCCTCTTTAAAAACTCCTTCCACTTATCTTTTGGCACCTCTGCCTTGCTGGCAAGTAGAATTACTGAAGCTGGGCTGTAAGGTTCTTTTAGACTACTGACATTGAGAGATAAGATTCATTAACCCAGGTCCTTCACAACTGACACATATGTGCCAGATGTAGAATGATTACAACTAAATTCACAGAAGACAAAAGTAGGTAATTTAAAAAAAAAATAAATTAAGAGTAGAGAAGTCTTAATACTTCCCAATCCCCTTACCAATGGTGAGACAAATTCAAGCATACTCAGGTTTGTGCAGATATGGCTCTAGGAGAGGGACTCTGCGAGTGTAGTAACTGAGCCATCACCTACACCAACTACATTCTGCAAGCAGTGTCAGATGCTGATTAGGGCTGCGGGAGTGGACAGATGCATGCAGCCTGAGAGAAAGGAGGCTGAAATCCAATTGAAGCCTGTTCTTTCCCATCGAGGTTATTCAGGGCAGGAACCCAGGTTGCAGAATCCTATATATCCTGTCCTGTTGACTTATTTCTATATTAGTAATATGATTATTTTAAAAATATTTATCTTTTTTTTAAATCATAGTTTATTTAAATGGTTTGCTTCTGATAAGTTTTTTATTGGTCTTGTGATTTTTACCAGACTCAATTATTATTTAATTTACATTAATTTAATTCATTAATTTAAGGTATCACATCCATCTGAGTATATCTCTCCAGAAGGCTTATGCTGTTTTTCTATCTGTGAGCTCCAGGTACTTTAGTTATTTCGTTGCTCTTTTGGAGAGTTTTTTTTATTATCAGTATTTTGTTTCGTTCTTTACCTATTTTAGCTAATTTTCATTTATGCAGTTTTTAAATACTATTTTTCCTCACTGGTATTTCTATTGCTTTCCACAGGGATTCAAAGAGCCCAATTCCTTTTTAAATCTCTTATTCCATCATCTCAATGTGAAAACCCTATTTTTTTCCCCACTGAGCATTAACAACCCCTACTAAAATCCTACTCAAATCCAACAAGATGAAGGCACTGAAAGATCCTACAAAGTCAGAATGCCAGTGCTCAAAGGAACTAGCGATCTCATTGTTATATATTTTTTCTTCCAATGAAGCAAATGACAACCAATCCATGCCTGCTTAATTTCTGCTATTCTTGTCTACATTCTCCTATAAACTCAACACAAGAAATCGATCCAGGGTGCTGACAACTTTCTCACCATTTGACAGCATAAGGATTCCAGAAAAACACACAGGCTGTCCAATGGTTACCTATTATTTTTTCAACATGACCAACCCATCTTCCTTTTTGCTCATACAATTAATTAGTTAATGACATCCTTAATTCAAGTTCTCATTTTTAACTTCTTTGCAAGGGATTGCAGCCTACTCACATCTCTATTTAGCTAGCACTTCTATAGTATAGTTTCCTTTACAGTGAGAATGTTAAGACTTAAATGATTCCATTCAATCAGTACTATCTTTATGTGCTGGTCACTGGACAAATATCTCACATTTAGAGTGCCAAATGTTAAGTTAAAGTTCATAAATGGTTTAGAAATTATGAGATCCCTAGCATCTTCTGCTTCCTTTTTTCCCACTACTGAGATATACCACTTCAGTAGTTGAAGGAGATTCACCAATAGCAAGGAGTTTGTACTTTTGTAAACTTCATATATTGACCAAAAAATTACCAGTGTCCAGCCTACTGCTAAAGAAACCGAACTAGAAATGTCTAAAAAATAGATATGTAACCATTTGTCATTCAACACCCAATCTAATTTGGAAGAGTTCATTACCAACAGGTCTGTTTATGGCTTAATTTTTGGTTGCAACAGCTCATGTAGATCTTCAATTAAGGCATGAATAGTTTGTGATTTCCATCAGAAGAGAAAGTATCCAACCTTGATGAAGCAGTAGCTCTTTTTAAGTTCACACAACACCCCTAAAAAAGTAATCCTAATGTGGCTTTGCAGGTTAAGCACTTCCCCTCATCTCTAAAAAAATGGCTTACTGATTTATGCTTTTAAAGCAATTTTGAAAATGTAACTACAATATGAATGAATATGCATTTCTAAACAAAAGCTCGAATACAAAAAAGGCTAGCCAGGAAGTCATAGGAGGTATACAACAGAGCTAATTCAACAAAACCTATTTACATCAGTAATCACTTCAACAAACCCTAGTCAGGTTATTATTCTGAAGTTCACTAAAAACTTGAATCAGATGTGAAGTTGAAATGTGAATGATGTCATTCCTAAAATTATTTTCACAAATCTCTTAGTTGAATAAGTTGATTTAAAAGAATTAAACCAACAATGTTCTGAACTGATTTCATGAAGTAAAATTAGAAACCAAGGATATCAGTGATTATATTAAGGTCATTCATCATAAATGTGACAATAATCAAATTATTTTAGCGTATGGATAACAAGGGAAGTAGACTGTGTATTACTTGCAATTACACTGTTATAAAGATTACAATAATCAAATTATTATTAGTGCATGGATGCTATCCTGAATATCTACTACTTGTAATTTTACTGCCTATTCAAGTAATCTTTCCTTTAAAAAGTTAAATAATATATCTAATAGCATTTACAAATAGTGACAATTATTTCTATTACAAATAGTGACTATTATATTGTAACTGATATTATGACTAGACAAAAGGAACTTTACAGAACAAAATTATGTCTATTAATTGCTCTTCTGCAAACTGGAACACCAAAAAGATACATTCAAGTAATAGGCTGCTATTTTAAAGGTATAAACAGCTAAATTTGGAAGCCAAATAGCACTGCAACAAATATACTACATTTTTATAAAAATACTGGAAATTAGCCAAACTCTAAGTTAGTACTATTATTTGCTATAATAATAAAAATATTAAGTTAACAAATTTTATCACTACACTCAAGATTGATGCTTCAAAATCCAGCATACAAGGAATATTTCTATAAAATCAGTGAAAACAGTTTTCAGTTAAATTTAAAACAATTCAGAAAATATTCAAGGCCTACAATGTACTGAATATCAAGGAGGATACTAAAGAAATCTGGCACATTCTCTGGCTTGAAAGAGTTTAATATACAGAATCTAATTGGAAAAGTCTTTAAACATATGAAAAAAACAACAACCAGCTAACAATAAATAACAAGGCAATAAATACTATAGAAGATTATAGTAAGAAGACTAAACAAGGGGTCGCTAGGTGGCACAGTGAATAGAGGACCAGCCCTGGAGTCAGGAGGACCTGAGTTCAAATCTGGCCTCAGACACTTAACACTTGATAGCCATGTGACCTTGGGCAAGTCACTTAACCCCAACTACCCTACCTTCCCCCCTCTAGCCCCCCCCCAAAAAAAACAGAGAAGACTAAAAAAGAACCCTAAAGCTTTTTTCAGTTCTAAAATTCTTCAGGGCCCCCTTAAGGTGAACACTGAAGGGGAGGTTGGACATGGCTAGACACGTAACATTCCATTCGTAAAGAACATCATAGCAAAGTTACTTAGATGAAAATCAGTAAGACAGATCAGGGATGATAATGAGACCAATTCAACCAGAGCATATTAGACACCAGTAAGAGATAATATTAAAAAGGTATTTTTCTCTATATTTTATACACACATATCAAGGAATTAAAGGATTATGAAAAGAAGATGGGCTACTCATTTGCTTGTAGTAAACCCTCTGATCTATAGTGGTCTATTCTCAGTATGTCAATTTTAAATTAAATTATTTTTGTTCTATTTTATTAATATAGAGGTGTTTTTTTTAAGGAATTTGCCACATCCTAGTTTGCATCTCTTAGAGTTCCTCTGTGTGACTGTGTATTCTATGACATTTGAATCTCAAGACTTGTAAATGAGAGACCATTCAGCTATGTGCATTGTTCTGATGCCAGGGTTATAGGAGAGAAGAGAGGGGGAGACTGGGAAAAGAGAGGGAGGAAGGGGTGAGGGAAGGAAAGAAAAAAGGAAGGAAAGGAAGGAGACAGCCAGAATAACAATCCACTGGTACCCTTGAAATGTTGGGGGGAAATGTCAAAGCCTCCAAATACATGTGGTAGACCTGTTGAGGTGAAATGTTGTGACAACATGGGAAAAAGCCGCACAGAATGGATTCTGATCTGTATCAATGGAGAGAACTCCTGAATTGGTGAGATCACAAATACATTTAAGCATTTAAGATTTCATAAGCTTAAAATTAATTATATTTGTTCAGCTGTGCTGTATAAATGACCCTTTGCATATTTACAAAGGGGTCTGGTTTTGCTTCCTCGTTTAGCAAAAAATCGTATCTGGCATTCACACATTAAAAAAAACAAACAAACAACACTTACCCAATACTCTTGCCAATTTTATTCACTGCTACTGTCTCTCAGTTGCAAAACATTGCAATATGGAGGACCAAAGATAAGTACAATACAAAGCAATCAATGATCTAAAGTACAAGTGTTTGTATTGATAAATACTCTCAAAGACATGCCCCTTTCTTTCTAGGCTCCGATAAATTCCTAGCTATCAGCTTATAACCCAGATCAAGGGTGGAAAAGGAATAAATAAAAGCAGATCAGCAAAAGGAGAATATAACTCTCAACCTTTTAAAAGAAAGCTGACAATATTGAAATTGGAGAAAACCTAACTTTCCTATATTCACTTAACAATATAGACATTTATTAAGTATCTAGAATCTATCTAGAGCACTGTGTTAAGAGATATACAAAGTTTAGATAATAGTTCTGGCCCTTCTGGACTAAACACTCTAGTAAAAAGTCATCAATACAGATAATTTTGAATGAAAGCATTTCCTCTATTTTCCATGAGAATACTTTATTTCATTCATTCATTCATGTACGATGTACATAGGTTTATGATAGAGAGCCTAGTGTAGTGACAAATTAGGAGAGATCTAGATCAAAATCCTGCCTTAGCACTTCCTAGCTATGTGACCAAAGGCAAGTTACTTAGCATATCAGGGACTCAATTTCCTCATCTATAAAAATGGGGATGATATGCTTAGAATCCCTAACTCATAGAACTGTCAGAATAAAATGAGATAATGTAATGCACTTTGTAAACTTTAAAATGCTATATAAATGTCAACTAGTATTACCAACTTCATGCAACTGAATCTTCAATCTTGTGTAGTTGGATGTCCAGTCCAATGATGCAAAGTGCTTCATTTACATTTGCCTATCTTACACAATTCCTGTTCATGTCCTCTCATAAATTCTATATAATTTCCTTCTAACACTAAAAAGATAGCAATGGAAAACCTGGACTGTGATTCCATAATTACTAGAACCCATCTTTTTTTGTTCATAAATTTCCCATATGAATGAACAAAAGATGAGCATCGTTATTCCATAAAAATCTGAAGGCACTTCCCTTTTATAAGAACTTATGCTCAAAGAATAATTTTCTGAAATTCAAGACATTTTCATCCTTTGATTAATGGTGAGTAAATTAATAGTAATGAATTATGTATGTAAACTTAAAATTTTCATTTTATGATTAACAAGTTCATATATTAGGAACTGGTAGGGGATCTCAGAGGTCATTCAGTTCAACTCCTTCATTTCACAGTTGAGGAAATAGATGGTTGGGGGTCAGGGGTGGGGAAGGGGTTAAGCCTTACCCAAGGTCAAAGAGGGAGACAATGGTTGGGAACTCAAGTCTTCCAACTTCAAGCTAATGTTATTACCACTATGCTACAATGTTTATACTTTACATTTTCTGTCTAGATCTGTGATATCACTGGAGTAAGGAATTCCCATTAAGAAAATTGCCTCTACCAGTGCAGAAAGGCAAACTTTCTACAATTTATTGTTTTAGAGAAATGCCTGGGGCACTGAAAGAATAAATGAAGTTCCAGGAATAAGCCAGTATATATCAGAGGTAGGATTTGAAGTAAGGTCTTTTTGACTGAGGCTGGTCCTCTATCAAGCACGGTACAGTAGAACTTCAATTAAAACCACTTATTTTTCTAAATATCTGTGGAATCTTTTTTTTTTTTGTCTTTTTGGAGGGAGTAAGGCAGGGCAATTGGGGTTAAGTGACTTGCCCACTGTGCTACCTAGCTGCCCTGATCTGTGGAATCTTAAGGTATAACTCTAATTTTCCTAAATTTTCATGAATGTAATGAGGGTAAATTGGAGCCAGAGGCCTAAATGATGTATAACTTATTTTATAAAATAATATTCTCCAAAGCTCTGCCTACAGACTAATACAAGCCTAAAAAACATTTCTGGTGACCTTCACCATCTCCCTTCCATTATTCTCCTGAGTTAAACATTGGATCTAGGGATGACATATAGGCTACATAAAAAGGAAAAAAAATAGAAAAAGGAAGAGTTAAATTTGGCAATAATTGTGTTTTAATTCTGAATGTGACAGTTTATACTGAGATAGAAAGCAAACCTATGTAACTCAATTTTATCTTATATACCTATTTATTCATGGACCCTAGTAAAATTCTACTAATAGCCCACTCCCTAGGGCTCAAATACAAAAAATATTATGGAATAATCTTTTTAATTTTTTCCAATATAATTTTAGTGTTACTTAACACTCACAACATACCCCAACAATGCCCATACACAATAGCTAAGATGTGATAGCAAGACCACAGATTTGTTGATAGTGCCAATGAAACTATTCTGAAATTCTTTTAGTATAGAAAGGGCATTGCTTTCTGTATATTCCATTGAAAAATAATTTTAACATCCTCTTATGACAAAACTGGTTAACATTACTGAGATTATGAAAGAATATAACTTTTGACTGACACTATCCTTCCCAAGATGTTCTCTTTCTTAATTTACAATTCAGTTTCATGTCTGAATTTTATTATAAAAATTAAAAAGCTATTTTTAATTCCTTCCCAGAGGATAGATTTTCTAGGCTTCACAATAAATCCAGAGCTTCCAACTAAATATTTTTCAGTTAAAGGAATGACTTTAATGCTAAATCAAAGATGCATATTCTCCTTTCTAACAGAAAAGAGTCTCAAAATGGGATATTTTTAGTTTGTTATTTTAGCAGGAAAAAAAAATAAGAGTTCTGGTTCATAATTCACAAGATATAGGATATATTATAAGGAAGAATTTTACTGAGGCAAAAAAGCCAAGACAATAGTTACTTCATTTGAGAAGCTTCTGATGTACTACACTTCAATCAAGATTTCATTTACAAAAACATCTAATACATTACTTGCTTACTTACCTCCCAGATCTTAATTGGTTTCTGTATAATGCATCAAATTCCAGATTGCAACCTCAATGCAAAAATGTTGATATGAGAGGACCAAAATATATATAACATCTATTATTCTATCTTCATTCAACTCTACTTCTCTTAAGAATTTACAGTTTTTGCAAAAGTATTTAATTCCATTAACACACTTGTAATCTTAAGAAAAAAAAAAACAGCCCAAAGAAAAGTACAGAAACATGTAGAAATTACCTTTAGGAAAAATCTTTTATCTGTCCTTGTTGGATTGTATGAAGCCAAGTATGCAGCAATTAGAATAAATTTGGAGTAATATGGAAGTTCTACATGAGCATGTGCGGAAAGACCTATGGAAAATATTTTTATAAAGCTTATTAATAATAAAACAGGTCATTGATAAACATTGACAGAGCACTTTGCCTTTTTCTTACCACAACCCCATGTGTTTGGTACTACAAGTGTCAGATTCACTGACTCAGAGATGAAGGTCCTTGGAAGTCAATTTACCCAACTTACATATGAGCAAGAACCTTACTAAAGACTGGTAATCCAACTCTTGTTTGAGCTGTATCCAGCAATAGAGAATCTATTACCTCTCTAAAGAGCCCAAACCAGTTTAGGATAAATTGGGAATTCTTTCCTTATGTTGAACCTCTCTGCATCCATAGGTTTTAGCGCTATTATCTAAGACCCAGTAAAATATGTCTACTCTCTCTTCACTGTTACAACTCTTCACATAGCTGAAAATGGCCATCATTCCCCCTCTAAGCCTTTTCTTCTCTATGTTAAAGAACCCCAATTTCTTCATTGAAATGCATGGATAGGGGCGGCCAGGTAGCACAGCGAGAAAGAGCACTGGCTCCAGTGTTGAGAAGACCTGGAGATCGAATCCCAGGCTCAGACACTTAGCACCCACCCAGAAACACCTGGCCGTGTAACCTTGAGCAAGTTACTTAACCCCAATTGCTTAGGGGCGGCCAGGTGGCTCAGCGAGTAAGAGCACCGGCTCTAGTGTCGGGATGACCTGGATCAAATCCGGGCTTAGATACTCAGCACTACACCCAGAAATAACTGGCCGTGTAACCTTGAGCAAGTTACTTAACCCCGATTGCTAAAAAAAAAAAAAAAATGCATGGATGGCATGGTTTAAAGACCTCTTTTATTATCTTCGTCAATTCAACTTAATATTATGGCTTGAGTATGTCTTTCAAAACTCACATTCTTGGAAGGTAGCATTGATTTCCATAAACAACTTTGTAGCTAATAAGGAGTTTTAAATGAAATTAGAATTCCACAGGGGAGGGGAGGAGATGGAACCAAGGCAGTGTGGTAGATAAAGAGCTGGCCCTCAAACTTACAAAGAGCTGAGTTTAAGTTTAGCCTCCTACAACACATGGACCATGTGACCTTGGGCACCTGAAACTCTCAGTGCTGTAGACAAATTTCTAAGGACTACAAACAGCAAAGGAGGTAACAATAGGCAATGGTAGAGGGAGTTTGGTCATCTAAAACTTCCGTAGGCCAGTGAAATCTTCTAGGTTCGAGGTTTTTTCTTTTGGCAAGGTAATGTTTTACTTGGGAAGATAACAATGTAAGAAAAAAACAATGTAAAAAAGTCTTCTCATTTAAAAATATTACTCCTCTGGGATGGCTAGGTGGTGCAGTGAATAGAGCACTGGCCCTGCAGTCAGTCAGGAGGACCTGAGTTCAAATGTGACCTCTGACACTTAACACTTACTAGCCATGTGACCTCAAGTCACTTTACCCTAATTACCTTGCCTTCCCCCGCTCCAAAAAAAAAAAAGCAAACAAAAAATTATTCCTCTTTAAATCATTAAGATCTTAAGTTTCATTTTAAAAAAATATGAAAATGAAAAAGAGTGTCAAGTTAGGTTAGGACCCCAATTATTATCACAAAACTGTGGATTTGGGGAAGATGGAGGTTATGATTTTTTTTTTGCACCACAGTACTGTAACTCAGTAAATTTCTGAATAAAATTGAATAAAAATTGACAAAATTTTCATTTTTTACAAATACTCATGAAATGTGTTCTGTTTAGACTATGACTTGACTGTGAAAATGATAATGTAGAAAACAATATTTTTCCACTCATATTGAATTCTTGATCACTTGATTTTAAAATATCTAATTCTTAAAAGAAATTTGATTTTTTTAAAAAAGAAAGTATTATTTTAAATGCATCATTGCCTATTTTCACTAGGGACAACTATTTGCTTTCTTTAGGGTAGCTAGATGAAGTGAGGTAAACTGGAATATTTACAAGTTGTATTCTTAACCATCACCATAGAAAAATATCTCTGCTCTGACACTTATTTTTACAAATATATTTTCATTTAGTCAACAAGCATTTATTACCTACTTTTCTTCAAGTTAAATATGAATGTCAATCATTCAACCAGTATTTATTAAGCATCAATTACATACACTTAATAGAAAGGCAAAAACAATTCCTGCTCCCTAGGAGCTCACAGTCTAATGGGGGAAACAACACAGAAACAACTATGTAATACAAAATATATACAAAAAGGTACTAGCATTAATGGGGATTGACATAGGGATTTTCCTCTCATAGATGGCTATTTCCAAACGGTCTGGATTGCCATTAGCATTTTTAATGAGAAAGAAGTGAAAAAAATGTTTAAAATATAAAATAAATTGTAAAATACTATCAGGTATAATAAAATAAGACTTTAGGTAATACTGACCTTTCACTTTTTAGTGTCAATGGAAACTAGCAGAAATGGCCTCAGGCTACACACAACACCTAAACAGTGTATTCAACTTATAATTTAATTTATAATTAAAGATAGCAAATCCAGAACAGTGTATTTCCTACTGAAATGCTAACTTTAGCCTTATCTGGTAAAGCTTCTGACATGTAAAAATGGCACTGTGAAAGTGACAATGTATTTATTTGTTCGTTAAATCATAACCATTGTGTTTTGACAACAATTAATTTTAGTTTAAATAAAACAACATAACTTCCAAAAATCGCCCCATCTAGACTACTAAGACTTATCTTTTTAAGTTGCATAAAGAATCATTTTCTAAAATAATCAACATCAAATTTTAGTCAATTTTGTTGACTAGGAGTATGGTATAATAGCAGGGTTGTCAGGAAAATATCAAGTTAAGTATGACTGTTCAGACTCATTTCAATAATGGCTTTCATGAACATCTCTTTATGTAAAATGTGAACTCTGACATGAGTTTTCTTCATGAATATTCATCTACTAAGAAGATGAAGTTAAAATCTAGCAAAGTTAGGCACTGGTAGAAGTGCTACATTGAGCTATATCTCTATCAAAAAAAAAAAGATTGATTATGACTCTATATTTTTATTGTCAAAAGAAGAGAAAAGTAAGCCACCTCCCACCCCACTTCCAACACTACATGGCAAGGATAGGAAAACTAGAAATTTTCTGACATTTCAACCCCACCGAGAGCTATTCAACACTCAGCAAAGTGTTTGGCACAAAGTAAGTGATTAATAAATGCTTACTGCCTTTCTGCTCTCCACAGCTTTCCCCTGGGGATAACCAACACATACTTCAGTATGCGTCAGTGAAAAATGCAAGCATCATAACAGCCAGGCCCCAAAAGCCTGGCAGTTAGCAGCAAAGTCACTAAATAAAAACGAGGGAAAATAGAATTTCATAGCCAGAATGTTTTCTCAAATGATTTACTGCAGTAACTCAACAGCAGGAAATAGCCATTAACTATTCTACTATAATGTTTTTGATACCTTTTAATTGTCCCATTTCTGTGTCATCTTGCTGCAATTTTTCCCATTGTGAACTAAAAGTTCAAGAAAAGAATATAATAAATTAGCGCAATCTACTTGAAAAGATATCCTTAGGAAAATGGTACATTTCTAGAATATTACAGAAATACACAATTCTATGAAGAAGGTATTTTAAAATATATTACATAACCAGTTTTATAAGCCTCGCATTAAAAAATGACCTTGGTACTTTATAGCCACACTGCTTTTGACTCCAAATTTATATTAATTCAACTTAACAGACTATTAAACTACTACTCCTATATTCAAGGAACTGTGCTGGGTACTAGGGAAGTTATCTAGCTTCCTCACCACTATTTACAAAAAATAAAACCAAACCTTCACCTCAAAAGACAAAAGATTTAACACCGCTAGGTATATTCAAAAGAATGCCCTGCAGGCTTCTCAAATAATTTTTTTAAAAGGAGTATAAACTATTATTGGTGTTATTGTTATTATGAACGTCTATTATTGCATTTCTATAGCAAAGTGTTTCACAAATATCACTAACATTTGATCTTCACAATAACTTGATATGTCATCCTTATCTCCATCTGACTTGACTTTCTCAGCATCCCATAGTAAGCAAGTATCTGAGAGGAATTCTAATGTAGGTCTTCTTGATTCCAAACTGAGCTATCCACCACACCAGACATATCAACCTTGTAGCTCAACTATGACCCAAACCAGATTAAAATACAATTGGGAAATATGTAACAAAATTAATAAAAATGTACTGAAATACACAGGATATAAATTTGTGATTGCTAGGTTACTATATGGCCCACAGGATTCGTTTACACCTGTGTGTAACAACACTGCACTCAATAATGCTGCCTCTATTGAGTCATCTGCAGATACAGTGAACTCTTCACATCTAGAGTAGGAGGGAAGCAACATGAGAGAGTGCAAAGAGCATTGAATTAGGAGTCAGGGGTCCTTGGTGCCAAACCCTGGCTCTGCCATTTATTTCCCAGGTAACCATAGGCAAGCAAATTAACCTTTCTAGACCTCAGCTTCCTCAACAGTGGGAAAAAAGGGGGCTGAGCTAGATGGTCCCTAAGGTCTCTTGCAGTTCCAGATGAATGATCCTCTAACACTATTTTTCCTGATAATGTAAATTGTTAGGGGTGGATGGTATCAAATGTAAGCAGTGAAAGTAGGTACTTTTGTTTTGTCTCTGGTGCGAAGAAGGATTTTCTCCCTTTTTGGAGGGAGGATAATTAATTTCTTCTTCCAAGTTTTATTCCCCACCTTTGGGTTTGAGCGATCAGTTAGGTGGCACAATGGATAGAGTTGTGCCTGGTGTCAGGGAGACTCATCTTCCTGAGTTCAAATCTGATACTAGCTGTGTGATCCCGGGCAAGTCACTTAACCTCATCTGCCTCAGTTTCCTCATCTGTAAAATGATCTGGAGAAGAAAATGGCAAACCACTTTGCCAAGAAAACCTCAAATAAGGTCATGAAGAATTAGACATGATTGAAAACAACTGAATAGCAGCAATCAGTTTGAATGATATGTTTGTAGAGAATTGTCTATTCTATATTAATTTCTTTTGCATTTATTATTTCTACTTTATTCACTTATCTACATTTTCTCTTTTCTTTTTTTGATTAATTTTGCTACTGGTTTTTAAACTTTATTGGTTTTCAAAAAGACAGCTTCTAGCTTTATTTATTAATTCATTTGTTTGTAAATCTTTATTAATTTTTGTTCTTAGCTTTATAATCTCTTTTAAAACTACAGCTTTGATAGTTTCCTACTGTCTTTATGTGGGAACCTAATTCATTTATTTTCTCCTTTTCTTTCTTATTAATACAGGCAACTCAGCCATATAAATTTGTTTCTAAAAACTGCCGTAACTGTATCTCATAGATATTGATATTATTTCTGTCATTAGCTTTTAAATATTCTAGCTTTATCTTCCACTTTAATTCAGTCTTTAATATTCTATTTTCCAGTTTCCTTGTCATTTATATTTTTCTCATATTATTTAATTATAATTTGACTACTGTCTGAAAGCAAGCACATCTAAATTTCTACTTTTTTGAAATCATGTTGTGCTCATCTATGCCTTATTTTATTAATTTTTGTCAACATTCTGGGTACTTGATTTAGTTTTCTCTATATAGTTGCTGTTTCCAGTTTAATACTAGCTTAGATATGACTTCCTTACTCATTTAATTTTCCCTGATAATGCATTTTTTAAGTTCTCCCATTATTATTGTTATATTTTGTCTCCTGAATTCAAATTTTACCTCCAGCTTATAAGCTACTTACAACCAATGTAGTCATGAGCCACTCACTTTAACTCAGCTTCAATATCCTCATCTGAACAAGGGAATAATAAGACCTGTCTTATTCATGTCACAGAGTTGGTATGATGATCAAAAAAGAAGCCTGGGGCCTTGGGTGGGAATAGGAAAATGGATGCTCACTTTGATTCAAGATAAATACCACTGTAATAAGAGAAGGAACCATCTCTGAGGTGGCTCTAGATATATTCAACCCAGTACAGCACAGCAGAAGGCTAGAAGTAAGGCAGCCTACTGACAACCCAAAAGGTAAGGAAAGAAAATTGATGAATGACCCCATTTGGGTTAAAGAGAGATAAAGGGTACTGGGTGTGTAGGTGGTGGAGGTACCCTTTAGACTGCAGGACTTGATAATAGTTCAGCATGGCTCTATAAGCCACAGTTGTAGTAAACTACTCTTTTCCAGGGGAAGTAGTAATAAACATGAAAAAAGTAAGTAGAAAATAAGATGTTTTAGGAAAAAGATAAATGAGATAAAGTGATAACGAACATGACTAAAAAAACGTGGTACTATTAGTAATGATTCTCACTAAGTTCATATACCAGTATGAATCAGGATTTACGTCAGCTGACACACTGTCAGCTTTTTTGGACAGTATGAGAAGCAAAGCCACTTTAAAAATATCTTCTAATTCCTCTGAATATAACATTCCTGTCTAATAATTTTGCAATAACTTACTTTACAATAAAATGTTCATCTGCTAGTCAGAAAAAAAGTAATAAACATAAAATGATTTTTATTTCTTTCCAGCAGCCTATAAATATTAGCTTTCTCCTAACATGAAAGTGAAGAATAAGAACCCCATTTTAGCATAATAAATATCTAGATAATCCATACTGAATAATCCCCAGAACTTTGACAAAAAGAGAACCTTACCTTGATATCTCCCTGAGATAAACAGTATGCATAGCCTTCTTCAAATGAGGTTCAATATTTCTCCACAATTTACGGGTATCACGTTCATTAGCTACATCGAGGAAAAACACACACACACAACAAAAACCCAAACTTTAGTAATGTAAATCCTAGAAAACAGCTATGCAAAAGTATGATTAACATACAAATAAAAGACATTTACCTTCTCCTTTTACCACAGGTTCGCAATATTTAGAAAAGTTCAGAGCTGCCTATATTAAAAAAAAAAAGAAAAAGTTATTTCCAAATAGTTACCATTATACTGCGACAAATTTATTTTTTAAGGTTAAGTTATTTACTACTTTATTATAAAAAGCTAAGGCAAAGAAATTTCATCAACTATAACTATATATAACTATAATTTTATTAACTATAACATTAACCATAATATATATTGCTCAATGAAATTTTTAATGAGTCAAATCCTGCTAGAAAATCATTTCTTGGCTGTACAATAAATACTTTCAGAGAAAACAAGTACTTATAGAAAACAGAATTATCTAGCACTCTGAAACAGTGATTTACAAAACAAGTTCTTCATAATCCTAAATACTGAACAACTTTACAAAGTCAATTCTAGGACTATAATCCAAAAAATTTATCAAATTAGTTGTGGTTAATTAATGGCTAATTAAAACATATTCCTTTAGTCAGATATATCAAGTATGTATCATAATGCTTATTTGCTTCTAAGAATTTCACCTTAAAATAATATGGCCTTTACATATCAATCAACCAGTAAGCCTTTATAAAGTGCTTACTACATATGTCATGTGCTAGGGATATATGGACAAAGTATGTGGAAATTCAACATGTTAACTAAATGTATGAATAAATGAATAAGATGAACTAGCACTAAAAATAAATATAATGAAATATATATTGATTCCATTTTCTCCATCGTACCGCAATAAAACATCCAGACTAAATTTTTTAAAGTAACGGTTTAGGCTGGAAAATGTTTCAACATCTAATTTTAATTTTCCCTTCAGAGGATTTTCCTAGAGCAACTCTGTCTAGCCTTTATTATCTTTGGGTCTAAGAAATGGACTCCTTAACAAACAACTCCCTGAATGTGAGTAGCAACTGGTAAATTTTCTTTTTTTTTCCTTTTTTTAATGATTAATTTATTTTTAGTTTTCAACACTTCCATAAGATTTTGAGTTTTAAATTTTCTCTCACGCTTTCTCCTCCCCCTTCCCCAAAATGGTGTGCCATCTGATATAGGCTCTACTTACACATTCATATTAAACATATTTTCACATTAGTCATGATGTAAATAAGAATTAGAACCAATGGGAGGAATCATGAGAAAGAAGAAACAAAACAAGAGAAAAGTAGAGCAAATAGTATGCTTCCATCTGCATTCAGATGCCTAAATTCTTTCTCTGGGTGTGGATAGCATTTTCTATCCTGAGTCTTTTGGAGCTCTCTTAGATCCCTGCATTGAGAAGAGCTAAGTCAGTCATCTCACAATATGGCTGTTACTGTATATCATGTTCTCCTAGTTCTGCTCATTTCACTCAGTATCGGTTCATATAAGTCTTTCCAGGGTTTTCTGAAGTTTACCTACTCATCATTCCTTATAGCATAATAGTATTCTATTACATTCATATACCACAACTTGTTCAGCCATTCCCCAGTTGATGGACATCCCATCAATTTCCAATTCTTTGCCACCACAAAAAGAACTTCTATAAATATTTTTGTACACCTGGGACCTTTTCCTGTCTTTATGATTTCTTGGGATACAAGACCTAAAAGTGGTATTGCTAGGTCAAAGAGTATGCACAGTTGTATAGCCCTTTGGGCATAGTTCCAAATTGCTCTCCAGAATGGCTGGATCACTTCACAACTCCAACAATGCATTAGTGTTCAAATTTTCCCATATCTTCTCCAACATTTATTTCTCTGTTTTATCACATTAGCCAATCTGATGTATAGGATATCAGAGTTGTTTTGATTTGCATTTCTCTAACCAATAGTGATTTAGAGTATCTTTTCATATGACTATAGAAAGCTTTAATTTCTTTCTCTGAAAACTGCCTGTTAACTGGTGAATTAAAAAAAGTTTCCTGGGGGCGGCCAGGTGGCACAGTGAGTAAGAGCGCCAGTCCCGGCGTCAAGAGACCCGGGACTGGTTCTGGCCTCAGATACTTGGCACCCACACAAAATAATTGGCCGTGTAACCTTGAGCAAGTTACTTAACCCCAACTGCTTAAAAAAAAAGTTTCCTTAACTGAAAGATCAGAAATGCGGCCTATAATTCACATATACCACTAATTATCTAGTCCTATATATTTTGCTTCATTTAGCAGGTTCCCCACCCCTGAATAGTGTTAATGTGTTCAAGGGTCTAAACACATTTTTTCAAATTTTAAGTAAAACAAGGAAGTTTTTGTCTCAACAATGAATTGACTTTGTAAGAACTCTGTTCAATTACCAAATATCATAAATAACCAAGACCAACAACTATCCTTTCATATGGCCTATGCTTCTATGATTTCTGTACTCCTCCTGTTCTGGCCGTAACTCTGGTACCTCATTTTTTTTTATCAGCATAGTATAGTAGAAAGAGCACTGGCTTTAATGTCAGACAACTGGAGTTAAAATGCTGGCCCCGATATCTGCCTGTGAAACTTTAGGCAAGTCACTTAGATTCTTATACATTCCTATAATCTATTATCATATACTCAACTCCTTCAAACGTTTCCTAGTCCATCTCTGAACTTTCTACTCCAACTTCACTTGCTTCTACTACCTAATCTCAACTCCACAGTCAGCCACTTAAATGTTTGACTAGCCAGTTCCCTAAATTACCCTAATGTAAACCCTTATCCCTAAGCAATCTTCATTATCCATAAACGCTGTTCCCACTCCCAGGCTGCTAACTAAGTATTCCTAGAGAAAGTCATGAAATCAAGATGTTCAGAAACACTACGGAAAGCACCACAGAAAGCTTCTACCTGGACAACCTTCTCCAGCTTTGGGGATCGGGGAGCTGACAGACTCTACAAAGGGTTTCCTAAGGCCAAGGGAATACAGTTTTGGGATAAGAAAATCAAATACAAGTTTTTTCAATTCACAGGTTGAGCCTGTTAAGAAACTGCTAACGCTGCTTTTGTTTCTGCTAGGGAAAGCAAAGGTGAAGTCATATTTATTATACTTTTGGAAGGGAAAATCTGGCTTTTAAGACTTATCTTAATAGGGAGGCGAGGTGGCGCAGTGAATAGAATACTGGCTCTGGGGTTAGAAGGACCTGAGTTCAAATATGGCCTCAGACACTTAAACACAAAAACTAGCCATGTGACCTTGGGCAAGTCACTTAACCCCAATTGCTCTCCAAAAAGCAAAAAAACAAAAAACAAAAAAAAGAAAGAAAAAAAGACTTAATTATCAGTCCAGGTGAGAAAAATAAAATGTTTACAGACTTAAAAAGTTATAAATTATTGGTCATTATTATTGTGAACCAAAAGCTAAAAAAAATTATGGAAAAACTTAGCTACTTTATATTAAAGTGAAACACTAGCTCTAGTAACGTATCTCCATATCGTGAGTTTAAGGGGATTGTCACCTTAACCATCTATAAAAAAGCTATAAAGATATAATATAACGTTCCTACTCCTATCCCTCTCCAAAGCCTGATTGGCCTCTTGATCTAAAAAGACAAAAAAAAGCCATCTTAAAGGCTATACACTTCACTTAGCAAGAAAGGTATGGAACTATACTCAGGACCCTCACACAGACAGTAATATTGAAAGCTGCAGACTTTAAGAAGAAGACAAATGGATGGTGATAGTGACAACTATTGTTGGAGGTCCTACCTGAAGAGACATGATTTGTCAAGGTTTCTTCTGGCCTGTAAGTCTTAATATATTTAGCAGTCAGTAAACATTTTTTAAGCTACTGCTACGTGATAGGCATTGTGCTAAGCACCAAGGTACAAAAAGAATCAAGACCGTCCCTGCCCTCAAGGAGCTGACAATCTGATGGAGGAGGAGACAACCAGCCAAGTACTGCTGACTCTTTCAGTACCAGCTCTTGCCATTAACTGCCTGCATGGCTTGGTGGCAAGGCCATTCACTCCTCTTGGGCTCATTATCCCTGGTGACAGTGGTTAAGGGATTATGTAGAATGTATTTTTTCTAGTAGGTCAAATTCTTCCTCTGGTTATTGAGTCATCACCAGAAATGCAAAATTTATGAGCAGTCTCGTCTCTTCCTAAAGCTAGAAATAGTTTCTATTTCTAGGGAAACACTACAGTGTAACTACTATTTGTGAAACCCTGCTGTTTGCATTGTGATGCTGGATATGACCAGCACCCCAGAAGCACATAACATTTATAGATGTTATATTTACAGGTTCCTGTAGATTCAGAAGACAATTTTTGGTTCCTGGACACAAAGCACCATAAAGTAGTAATACTTTGTTGATGCAGTGATTACCTTTGTGCTTTCCTCCATTAGGGCTCCACAGCACAGACCCATGTGTCAACTTTCCAGAAGGCCTGATTTTGTCTATAATTACATATAGATGGATCTCTCTCTCTCTCTCTCAATAATTATAAATTTCCATATTACATAAAGATTTATGTATGTATAACGATGCAACTAATTCTTCAAGTGTCTTACTAACCCAAATACTGAATATACAAATAACTAAAAAAAAGTCATCATAAGGGACTCAATAAAAATAATACAAGGATTGCTATCCCTTATCAAATACTTGGAGGAAGTGCACTCCTCATCTTTTCACCTATGGGTTGGTCTACACTCCCCAAAACCTACTAAACCACCCACTCTGGGGGAAAAAAAAGCACTTGGATGCAGGTCTATATTCATGTGTATTTTTATTAACTTATCCAAAAACTATCCATTAGAAATTTTATAAAGCTAATAAAATAATTCTGACCAAAAAAATCTTTCCCTTTTATCAAAAGTATGCATTTGAAGATGGGAAAAAAAAGGACAAAGATCTTTTCTCTCCTCTGGTCTGTGAAGATGATTCAAAATGGCAACTATCTTATTACACCACTTCGTTTTTTAAAAATATATTTTTAATTTACTAATGGAACTTAGTTCCATTATATTACTGGTATCAGTGACATGAAAGTTTACTTTGAAGTTATATACCCAAAATGTTATGATCTGACTTAAGTGAAACTTCCTTTCTCCAGAAATAAAATACTTTATTAGGTAATTTATTTAATTGCTTTTCTGTTTCCCTTACCTAGTCTCCCTCAGTTATTTTGAGGAGAAAAATCAAGGAACACCTCAGTCTCCCTACCATGAAATATTTTTAGGAGGAGGACAGAGATGTTAGACCTTCATATGACACTAATTCCATGGAGAGATGACCTCAATTGAGCTGAATGTAGAGCAAGTGGCCTTTTTGCTTACTTTAACTCATTTATGGCTCATTAAATTTCCTTTGCTGAGATTGGGTTATTTAAATTATCTTTCTTGGAAATTCTTCAATCTCAGGACTTTATATTATTTGTTAAGTAATTATCCATTTCATTTGTCAGCTTTACTGACATACAACTGGACAAAAGTTTCAAATGATTTTCCTTATTTCAACTGTTGTTAATCTTCCTTTTAAAATTTTGATACTGGTTTTCCTCTTTTTTTTTTTTAAATTAAGTCAAAATAGCTACCAATACATTATTAGCTTTTTACCAAAACCTGCTTCTATTTTTATTTAAATTCAGTATTTTTATACTTTCAAATTTTATTACTATTTGACTTGCAGCATTTCCAGTTTGGGTTTTAATTGGGTTCTAAATATTTAATATACAAATTTCCAAAAAATTTAGGAAGGATATAAATTTTTTTCTTTAAAAAGTATTTTGAAATAGAAGTCGACATTTATACAAGGAATATATGCAATGACTAAAGAAAATTTGAATTCAGAGCTTCTGATTTAAGTATGTTTCCTTTCATTTAGATAAAAAGTTAGCAAATACAAAAGAAACCCAAAATAAACCAAGAGGAAAACCTAAACTTTTGGCTACTAAATTATATCTATCCTCTTACTATTTTCTATTACTTTTTTTTTTGCCTTTTGGAGGGCAATTGGGGTTAAGTAACTTGCCCAAGATTACATGGCTAGTTTTTTTGTGTGGGTGTTAAGTGTCTGAGGCTGGAACCGAACTCGGGTCCTCCTGACTCTGGGGCCGGTGCTTTACTCACTGCACCACCTAGCCACCCTATTTTCTATTACTCTTACAGGCATATAGGTGGTGATTAAGTTTAAACAAAAAAAAAAGCTCATTCTTGGAATGACCTATGGAAAGTTGAGTACAGAAAGTGGAAAGTTCAATGATCATGTTAAAATATTTACTAAACCATAGATTCAGGTCACACAGATACACTTTCTATTTTATGACATCTCTTACATCCATTCCCTTAACACTATTCACACAGCAACCAGCTTTGCTCAAGCCCTCATAAACTCTGACCTGGACTGTTGCAATGGCCTCCAAACTGGTCTCCCTATTAAGTCTCTTCCTGTTTCAAATATATTCTCCACAAAGCTGACAAAATGATTTCCCTTAAATCCATATCTAAGCATGCCACTCCCCTATTTGATACAGTCCAGTGACCTCCATACTGCCTTTATGATCAATATAAACTCCTGATTAGTTTTTAAAGGTATTTACAAACTGGTTCTTCTTCAGTTTCATTGCATGTTAAGTCTCTTTCCCACACTACTGCCCCACCAAACTAGTCTTCTTGCCATTCATCACATATAGCACTCCATTTGCTATCTGTATGCCTTTGAACTGGTCATCATTTGTGCCTGGAATATACTCACTCTAAAAGAATCCCTTACCTCCTTAACTCAAGTACCACCTTCTACATGAAGCCTTTTCTGACTCCACCAACTACTAGTACCCTCTCCTCCCTAACTACTTTGTATGATTTTATAGCTATTCTGTACATTTATCAATATATAAGTACATGTATATATATACACACACACACACACACACATATATATATGTATGAGTGTATATGACACACATTTATATGTACACACACATACACACAATTTATGTACAGGTCTTCCCCAAAGCATGGAAGTTCAATGAGGGGAGGGACTATTTCATTTTGTCTTTGTATTCCCAGCACCTTGCATAATACCTTGCACTTAATATTTATTTACTGATAACCTAAGGATCATAAGTTTTAGTATACAAAAAAGAGAGGTATTGAAACTAATGAGAATAATGTGATATGAGAATAAATTCTTAGCTCATGGACTATGCTATTTTTAATATTTTATGGCAAAATAAAAGTAATTTCAAACAAGCAAGAAAAAAATTCCAAGATCACTCACCAGATGTCTGAGTTCTTTCAGGTCTCTGCAGACAGTGTAGAAAACACCAAGAAGAATATTAATGTAGGCAGCATAGAAATCAGCTGAATACTCTGGAGGATGATCATGGGATAAAATCTTTTGAAGATGCCCTGGTCCATAAACATAAATTTGTTCTTAATGATTCATAAAGCATTTAAGACATGTATTTTTTTTACATTTTATTATACCACTTTGAAACAATACAAGAAGCCATGAAAAACTGTAAGAATTGTAAACCCATTAGAATAGGAAAGCAACATTAAATTTTGAAACCAAAATGGAGGGATCATAGTAGATGGAGCTGTGTGTCTGCCTTAGTGCTACAAAGTTTATTAAGTGGTAAGATGACAAAAATCTAAGAGGAACTAATTCTAAAGTAGATCTCAAAAATCTGATTTAAAAATAAATAACTTAAAAAATATAAATGGATAAATTGGATGCAGGTTTATATTCAGTGTTAAATACTCTATCATGTTAGGTATTCTAAGTAGACAATAATTTGGTTAAAAAATAAAGCAAACAAAAAAATTGATCATCTGCTTTAAAAGATTTTCATGGAACAAAAATAATTCCAAAATTCTAAATAAATCTACCAATTTTCAAATATCTTATTCCTTACCTTTCTTTCCCTTCTCCCTTTTTAAAAAAACCATATTCTTCTTTCTCCTACACTAAGAACCCTAAAATTCACCTCTCTTTGCTCCTAACTTTCTTATATGATGATAGAAATTTAGAAACAAAAAATACCCATTTTTTTGGCTGTGGCCTCCTCATTCCTAATCTCTGTCCTCCTGATCTCACATCCGTGCATTATTTGACACGATTAACCATACTTTTTTCAAAGGTATTTTATCCTTTCTTGGTTTTAGTGAAACGACTCTTCCCCTGTTCTCTTCTTAGATGGCTGACAGCTCCTTATCAGTCTTTTTTACTAAATCATCTTATGTGTTATCCCCCTTAACCATGGGTTTCTATCAGTACTATATCCTGGGTTACTGTCTTCTGTCAATATACACTATCTCAGGGATCTCTACAGTATCATTATCTTTACACAAAGATTTTAGCTGCAAAGCCAGCAGTATCATCACTTTACCCTGTAGTGATCAGGATTCAGAGAATCCTCTCTAAAGGGATTCTAATTCCTTAAAGAAAAGGCACAGTATAAAGAATTTAAATACACACGTGTATATATACTATCTACATATCTATACACACATATTGTATACATATATATCTATACACATATTACATATGTGTTTGTACTTATGTATGTATATATACTGTGTACATATGAGAGAGTGAGACAGAGAGAGAGAGAGAGAGAGAGAGAGAGAGAGAGAGAGAGAGAGAGAAAGAAAGAGTGATAAAAGTTAAGTGGTCAGTGGAAAGAGCAATGGAATTTGAGTCAGGAAGATTTGAGTTCAAATTTGACCTCAGGCATTTACTAGCTGTATGACCTTGGGCAAGTCACAATATTTGTCTGCCTCAGTTTTCTCATCTGTAAAATGAGGATCACAAAAGCACCTACCTCCCAGGATTAAATGAAATCTCTGTAAAGCACCTAGCACAGTGCCTGGCACAGAGAAGACACTATATAATAAATCCTTATTCCCTTGTTCCCTTTTGACTTTCCTTGGTGTGATACTGGAGGTTCTGCGGTGAGAGGGCAGATGTGGACATTCATGCTATTTCAACAATAATTAACATAAAATGTAGGACTCCTTCAAATGAGTTTGTTTTTTTTCCCCTTGCGAAAACAGGTAAAATTTGTAATTAATGATAGCAGCAGGTTTGGTCAGTTGGTCAGTGTGATTTTATGGCCAAGTAGAAGGAACCCTAGATCTCATCTAATACAACCTCCTTATTTCATAACTTGGGGAATTTAAGCCCAGCGAGGTTATATGACACGACACAACACAACATGTCCACATTTGATTTTTTCTTTGCACCACAATGCCTCCTACATTCCATAGCCATAGACTATATACTAAACATTTAGAATATCCATTAACTGTATTGAGGGAATAGGTGAAAAAAATGTGGACGAATCGACAAAAGTTCACAATCACTAGTGAAAAAAAATACATTCAAAATTCTGATAGGTCAGACCATATTGTTAATCTACTGAACTGTTCGGCTACAGAGTAACATTAATACTGCCAATAAAATCAGGCCCTTTGGTATATATGGCAAAACACACTAACAGAAAAGGAAGAGTCTCATAGGAAAAAAAATAACATTTAAATGTCTGCAAAGTATACAACACTTTCCACAAATGTAAGTGGTGATACAAGGATCACTACACTTGAAATGTTTCCTTCCACTGACTGCCAGATTCCCACGCTCCACAGTAATTTCCCTTTAAGAATTTACTTTTTAAATAATGTCCTCATTCAAACATATTGATAATTCTAAATGTTTCCATTTAAAAACTCACTTCTGAAAGGAATTAAAAAAACGAGCATTTACCTATGCTATAATCAGGGAAATACAAGATGAATGGTTCAAAACACCCAGTATTTGGTCGAAACTTTTCCCAAACAATTTGACTGAGAAAGATAACAGTCACGTTTCTGTCGGTCTGTAAAAGAAAAAGGAATAAAAGGTGACCTTGTATACTGAAATTGTAATCAGAATAGTGATTCCATCTGGATTTTTCTTTCAGAAAATTATCAAATTTCTAACTTATTATAAAGTATTTGCATATTAATAAGCCTTCTTTAGACATTCTAATCAAGGACTCATAAATGTGCAGATTTTCACAATTATCCAGAATTTCTATAAAACTTTTGTAATTTTAATTGTTATTCAGTTACTCTCTTTGAATGAAACATGTATCTCACAAAAAGTATCGTTTTATACTCGATTATAGAAAATACATTGCTTGACTAAGATTAGAGCTTTCTATAAAAAATGTTCTTAGGAATCAATGTACCTTTCTAAAAACAACTGCATCTTTCCAAAACAAAGTTGATTATGCTAAAAAAAAAAAAATCAACTGGTAACTAAAATTACCAATAATGTGAAAAGTGTTACTTTCTAAAATTTTCACTTTTTTAAAGTAAAACAGAAAAACTGGGAAGATTAAAAAGGCAGATTACACTAAGAATTACAGTCCATCCAACTTTAGAAGTATTAAGTAAAAAAGATCAAATTTTCAAAGGATTCCAGACCTGTGTTAAATTTAATAATGGTCTTCAATATTTTCTTGGAAGACAAAGACAACATTTCAACAAATTAATAATCATCTCATAGAGGGCCATAATGGTAAAAGGAATGTGAAGATCTTCCCTGCCCCCAACAGGCTGAATGTAATCACATGGAGCCCGTGGTGGAAGGAGTTTGCTAAAGGGTGGAGCAAAACCTACAGGAAACTGGGGAGTCAGAGCAGCTAGACAGAGGGAGGAGAGGCTTGTGAGTCTTGGTTTGCAGGAAGGCTAAAGGATGGTGTGGCTCCCTGCTCTGCTACAGTGTATTAACTTCTTTGTTGCTATGATGGATTCAGCTTTCTGGTTTGGGGATTTGGTTTTCTGGTGTCTGAATAAACGCTTTGCTTCTGTCTTCTATAAGGAGAGTCTGTTATATTTTGCAATTGAGAACTATGCTGACATATTCATAATAGCCACTGTTAGTGCTGTAAATAGTGTGTTGGCCCTTAGGCCTATTTTGTCTGCGTCATACAAAGAAAAAGATAATCACTTCCAAATGCCTCTTTCCATATATCCTAGAAACTCTTGTTAAAAAAAAAAAGGTCTGCATTTATTTTTCCAGGGAAGAAAAGTATTTTTGAATTCTAAAAACAGTTCTAACTAAAAAGCACTAAGCTTTTCCCATTTAAAAATGATTAATGATAAAAAAAAAAAAATACTGACTTACTAAAATCAGATTAAAAAACTATTGGCAGGCAGTACCTTAGAAGAATAATAGAATATGCTTTTTGCCTAAAACTGATTTATAATGGGAAAACATCCATCTATTTATTTGGCAGAGTACCCAGTATAAAATTAATCTTATCATTAATGAAATTTTTATTTGTAGTCTCATGTAAAGAGCAAAGATCAAATCGTCATCCAAAACAAATGGTGAAGTGTTCATTTGGGAGAAGGAGGTTTCCTTAGGCCTAATACATGTTTCTTGCTTTAAGGAAAGTCCTAGGAAATACATTTTCTTTGTTGGCACAGAGGGGAATAGTCTTGTTTCCGCCCAAATTTTGGACTCCTTTGTCCTATTGTCTTTTTTTTTTTGGGGGGGGGGTGGAGAGGGGCCAGGAGCAATCTAAAAAGGTCTTTAAGTAGTACATCCAGTTGCTTTCTTACCTGGATAATACAACACAATTTTATGGACCATGAATCTGTGGATAGCCTGTCTGATAAACATTGGTATGAAGGGAGGGCAGAGAGACAGACTGCATGAACACAATAATACAAAAGAACTGGGAAACTAGTAACACTGAAAAAAGATTTACCAATCATGGGGTCTGGATTCTAGCATCTAGAAGTCTAATGAAAGAATGTGTAGGGCTGAGAAAGCCAAAAGGAGAGGTCAGCCACTTAAGAAGACCTATGATCAGGGAGATCAGACTCCAAGTCTCAAGGCTATGAGAATCCAGTGACAAGGTACCATAAACGGTAACTTGGACAAAACAAAAATTCTAGAAACTGTGTCTAGGTTTCTCCTCACAAGCAGAACAGGGCTCAAGGTGAAAAGAGTCAGATCAACCACTGTCTCTTTGAAATCAATCTCAACTTCTAAAACACTTAAAATAGGTTAACAACTTCCATGTCCAGCCTTAGCCACAGGAACATTTCATAGGCATTGAAAAGTCCCCAATCAAAGCTAAAACAAAGTACCATACATTTATACCCTAACCAAATGTGAAAATTCTATTCCCTTTCATGTTGTTGCCTAAAGAGATACCTGTACTATTTCTAGTCTCTTATCTCATCCCCAAAACCTCCCTCACCTGTCACTGTTCAAAATCCCTGTACCAGAAAGGAATACTTGTCATTCTATCATATTTAAAGTATTTAAAAATACAAATAGAATTTGGAGTGGTAACACAAAAATGTGAATGAGTTTTAGTCAAAGTGTAAATATAATATGAAAGATAATTTTTCACCAAGGAATAGGTTTAGAAAGCAGAAAATCACTGGGCATACCTTAAGGGCAAAAGGGAAAAAAAGGGCAGGCTAGACACACCAAAGAAAACTTTATCTACAATAGGTAGGTAAAGATCTATACTATGTTAATATTTTCAATACAATAAATATAGTAGGTTATGAAATTCATTCTATATATGAATATAAAAAATCAGAGGGAACATTGACTTGTAAAAGGTACTTTTCTGAGGTTTTCTGGGTAAGCCAGCTCTGCAGAAACACCTTTTCCTCTCCACAAGAGATTTTTGGGAAAAGCATTCAGTTAGTCTGGCCAACTTAATGTGATAGAGATGGCTGATATACCCAACTCCATTTGCCTTGCTATTAATGGTATTACTTTCATACATACCTAAGTTTCTCAAGAGGCTCTTTGCTCAACAATACTAAGTCTATTTCACTTTTAAACTAGCTGCTACGTTTATCCTAATCATCTTAAGTACTTTGCTTCATGAGATATATTCAAAAGAGTTCAAATTAATGAGATAGTGCATTCAATTAACATGTACTGTTATGTTTTACAGAAAATCAATACTGGCAGAAGTGAGTATAAGAAGAAGGGAAGAATTCATGTCAATATGTTAATTAAAAGTAAAATGTTCTAAGTAGACACAATTCCAAAATGTCATAAGAATACTTTTCTGTGTAAGCACAAGTGAAACTGGACCAAAATTTTTTGGAATAACACCAATTCCCCTATTTTGTAAATCTAAATTTTTATCTAACATGTTCCTGAAATAAAGTCCAATTCCATTTTACTTAATCACTTACCAGTTCTTGCAATCTAAGAAATGCAGGCAGTAAATTTGCTTCCATTTCTCTTAAATATTCTGCTTTATCCAGAACCTTATGAAAAAAAAATTAATAATTTTGAGCAGAGTAAAAATCAACTTAAGTCAATCAATACTATGTAGCACAGTGACCTGATCTTTTCATTATGGTTCAGAACATATAATTCAAATCTTAGGTTCTCAAAGAAGAATTTTTACTTCTAGTTCAGTTTCAAATATACTATTCCAAACCAGGTTCTGCATACCTAACAAAGCTTTCTTATTAGAGTACAACTTTAACCATGTCACTCCCTGCTCATGAATCTTCACTGACTCCCTTCTACCTCCAGAACAAAAGAAAAAACTCAGTTCAGCATTTTTAGGTCTTCACAAAGTGCCTGTCATCTACTTTTCCAGAATTATTTCACATCTCCCCTTCTGAAGCACTCAATGATCCAGTCAAAATGACTAACTTTGTATTCTCCAGACAGTATTTTATATCCTACTATTTATTCTTTTGTACAAATGGTTCCATATCCCTAGAATTCACAAAATCCTGCTCACTTTATGTACCACCTACCTACTTCAGAAAGTCATTCCTGAGCCTCACCTTAGTCGTTAATGCTTTCTGCCTCCTCCTCCTCCTCCTCTTCCTCCTACTACTACACACACACACACACACACACACACACACACACACACACACACACCCCTGTCTGTATTCTATATATTTTGATGAATATAAAATATAAATTCCTTAAGGACAAGGCCTACTTTCCATTTAGTTTTTGTATTCCAATGCCTAGCTCAGAGTTCCCTGCATTTTTTTTTTTGTTACGAAACTGTGACTTAATAGATATAAATAATTCCTTTGTGAGACAACTCCCTCTACCAACAGAGATCAACAACTGTGCTGCAACGCTGACTCTAGAGAGCTGCCTGGGCTACTGAGATGTAAGGGAACTGTCCAGGTTCCATTGGCCAGTATGTGCCAGGGGCAGGATATCCTCACTTCTAGGCCTGGGACCCACCAGCCCAGGTTTAGAACAAAAGGCACATTTTAAATAAAGACCTGCACGAAAGAAATGGTGTAAATATAATTATAAAAATCAAGAAATATTAAGAAAAAGAAGTGGGTTAGCTGTATAGTGAGAACAAGGCCCAATGGATGCGCAGACTGAATGCTTAAGATAATTAAAAGAATGAGAAGTCCTCAAAAGACCTGAATGGATTTATGAGGCAGCTAGATGGTGCAGTGAGTAGAACGCAGACCCTGGAGTCAGGAGGATCTGGGTTCAACCTGGGCCTCAGACACCTGACACACTTACTAGCTGTGTGACCTTAGGCAAGTCACTTAAGCTCAACTGCATTGCCTTCTCAAAAAAAAAAAAAGACAATGGATTTACTGAAGGATAATGAAGGGAATGACACAGGTTATGGAAAAAAGGGAAGAACCATGGTCTGTAATAATAGACTAAATAATCATACCACTGCTACCACAAAGCAATTCATGTAAACTAAGTTCCTACTAATCATAGTATCTCTTTCCAAAAATTACATTTTTTAGGTGCTCTATGAGTAAACATGTCCTTAGCTGGAAAAATAATGTGCAATTTTTATCACTTTCCAGGAGTTTCTATGTCCCAAATGTTTAAAAAATAAATTTGCCTTTCACCCTTTAAAAGTTCAAATTTAAAACTTCTGGGCATAATTAAATGAAATTTATCTAGCTTTAATTATTTTACTGAATAGTGAAAAAGTTTAAGGAGATCACCTATAGTTCTGGGAAAGCATAAGTTCTTAAAATACAAGTAGATTTTTAGTTCAAATTAATCATCCTACGACAGCATATAGCCAATGCCTTTCCAATAAGGGTAATCTCCAAAACAAAAACAAATCCCTAAGATAATTTTCCTTTTTTTCAATGCAATAACAAAAATCTTTGGATAATTTACTGCCCAAGTGGCAAAAATATTTTATATCATCATTCTTTAAAACAAAACAAAACCTTGAAAACTGTATGAATATATCTTATAAATTTTAATAACTATACATGCGTGGTACAATTAAATGTAGGTAAAAAAGTGCTTCCTTTGATTTTTGTTTCATACTTGTTTTATAATTACGAAATACATGTAAAAATTAGTGAACAACAGTAACCATTCGTCTCAATTTTACCTAAACTAATTAGGAATGAAATATTCTAAGTAATTTACTGCTCGAATGAAATGAATTACTTTTTCAACTATGCTCCCAAGGTGCGTTTTTCATTTCAATCTCAATTTAAACCCTCTCACCCAGAAAACACAGGTTACTTTAAATAAACTGATGATTGTTCTTTACATCTATTATTATGCAGAACAGCAATGGAATACAAATTTAACATAAGTATTTAATTTTACTATAATTTGCCCAGTACCATTGACAATAGTGTAGTATGTAATGCCTTGTATTCCTTTATAACCAACTGCCAAATAATTAATGTCCAGAAAGGCAGAAATATGCTTTTCTTATCATGGATCTTTAAACATTATCCTTCATTTTATAATTTACAAGTTAATTTGTTAACTTGTAATAATACACTGTTGACCAGCTTTCCCATTGATAGAATTCTGTGTTTGTTACTTTAAAAATCTGTACCTAGAAACACTGAGTAGCTCTAATTATCCACTTTTTATTCAAAATTTTTCGTCAACTAAGAAATATTTACTGACGTCTGTTATGTGTAAGTATCTGTATCAGGTGCTGTGGGAGATGCAAAGAAGTGAAAAACACAGCCCCTTTTTTAAAGAGCATACAATCTAGTTAGGGAGAATAGGCACACACACGCTAGCAATATAAGGCAAAATATAATAGTAACAGAAGGCAATGCAGGATACCTTGTCCTTTCCCCTCTCACAGAGTTGAAAACAGCAAAACCTGCAAATCCCATTCATATGGAAACTTGAGTAAAACAAATACTATTGTCCCATTAATTTTTTTTCTCCCTACTAACCTTTAAGCTTTAAAAAAGAGAGAACTGGGGCAGCCAGGTAGCACAGCAAGTAAGAGCACTGGCTCCAGTGTCGGGATGACCTGGGAATCGAATCCGGGCTCAGACACTTAGCACCCACCCAGAAACACCTGGCTGTGTAACCTTGAGCAAGTTACTTAACCCCAATTGTTTAGGGGCAGCCAGCTGGCTCAGCGAGTAAGAGCACCGGTCCCAGTGTCGGGATGAACTGGGGATCAAATCTGGGCTCAGATACTCAGCACCACACCCAGAAATAACTGGCCATGTAACTTTGAGCAAGTTACTTAACCCCAATTGCTTTAAAAAAAAAAAGAGAGAATTTATATATGTGCAATAATAGCATGGAGCAGCTAAGGTGGTGCAGTGGATAGGAATCAGGAAGACTCCTCTTCTTGAGTTCAAATATGGCCTCAGATACTTACTGTGTGACCCTAAGAAAGTCAAGTATAACCCTGTTTGCCTCCATTTTTTCATCTGTAAAATGACTTGGAGAAGGAAATGGCAAACCACTCCAGTATCTTTGCCAAGAAAACCCCAAATGGGGTCATGAAGAGTTGGTGCAAATTAAAAGATGGAATAACAAAAAATAATAACATGTAAGAAAAATTCTTCATTTATTTAAATACCTAACAATATACATTAATACAAATAAGAGTAAACTGTGTACCTAAAAATTTAGTCTTTACCATTATAACCAAAAAAATTAGAATATTCTAAATTCTGTGCTATTCAGTCTTCAACATTACTTATTTTACTCACAAGCTTATCAGTTTTTTTTTAAATTAAGCACACTCTCCATTTGAATTTTTAGTTTATCCTTATTTTCTTCATTCATTGAACATGAAACATGCATGATTTTTATCTATTAATTCTATACTCTCAATTTTACACATTTTCAATATCAGTTATCAAACTAATTTTTCCTAAATATCTTGTCATTTAAAATAAACTTAAAAAAAAACTTTCCAACCCTTCATATTTGATCACTCCTATACCATTATTTCTTACTATCTTTAAACCTTTATTCTACATGTCCACTAAGGGCTCAGTAAAGACAAAAGCACAGAACAATCAGGATTTCACACTGCTGTAATTCAATTTAAATATCTAGAGATATTAAAAGAATGAGAGGAAAACTTCAGAACTATGAGGGTCGTGTATACAGAATTTATAGGAGAACATGGAAGAGAATCACAGAGGATGGCAAGGCATGGTGGTTATAGTACAAGTAACAGCTACTAGGATCCCAAAGTCAGGGAAGCTATCTTCAAAGAACTGATTGGTCCAGGAAACCAGGGCTTGAGCCACTGAAACGCTGGGGCACAGGCCAACAAACCAAAAATCAATGGTCCTCATACTTAAAGAATGCCCACTGTTCTCAAGTTACCACAACTATCTGCTTGGATGTTTTCATAGGAAGATGAAGGGGATGGAGTTCACTTGAACCAGTTCTGCATACCTGCAAAGTATTCTTTCTCGGCTTTTGTTAAGTAAACTTCATTTCCATTAAATGCCGGCTAATCTTCAAAAGTCTCATTTTCTTCCAACCCAAGTCTGAGTCACTAGACTAGTGTAGGTCAGGCCTACTTTACAACAAAGAGGTTAGGATCTCTATTAGTGGAAGGAAGAATCAGCCTAGGGAGGGAGGGAAGACAGGATGGGGGTAATATAAAGATGAGTCAGTAGGAAAGCTCAAAGAAAGAAGTTATCTGGTCCCCTAGCCCACAGGAGCTCAAAACCAGCAAACCAGAAGGAAGGTGGGGAAATATTAAATGATAACAAGAAATAAAAGAAGAAAAATGAAAAAGTAGGAATAGTGTTAAAATGGATGTTCAAGTCACTGAAATGATATTAAATTCAGTATCCTTTGTTTAAGCAATATATCTTTAAAACATTTCTATCAAAATAGTTAGACCATTTTGGATGCTTATCTTTGCAAATTTAAGTGCATCTATTATCTCCCCATAATGTTAGATAAATGAGGTGTTACTGTATATTTATTTTAGCGTGTACATGTGTAATTCTTTATATATGAATACCCATATATTGTCAGTAAAATACTCATCCAAAAAGTACTTAATATCACATGTGTGATTTCTCTTTTCAGTAATGAAAATCAAATAGACTGATAGAGCCATTTTTCATGTAACCAACAGCCCTTAGGAGGAAAAAAACTATTTGGAATTCAGTTCTCTATGTTAATTATTTTATTCAAAGACTAAACTTGCAACATGACTTGCATCATACTATAAACACTTGTATTAAAAGGGTCAAATTTATAAGGCAATAAAACATAAAATTTGTAATAGTTAAACACCTAGATTCCTTTTAATATTAGTATAGATTTAGAACTAAGAGGGACCTTAAAGACCATCTAGTCCAGGGGTGGGGAACCTGTTGCCTTGATGCCACATGTGGCCCTCTAGGTCCTCAAGTGCGACCCTTTGCCCAAATTAAAACTTCACAGAACAAATCTCCTTAATAAAAGGATTTGTTCTGTAAAACCTGGCCTCAATTAAAAGACTTAACCCAAGGACCTAGAAGGCAACATGTGGCCTCCAGGCCACAGGTTCCCCATTCCTGATCTAGTCCAAGTCTCTCATTTTGCAGTTGAGGAAACAAGCCCAGGGAGTTTTAAGTGACTTGTCCAAGGTCACAAAGAGAAAGAATTTGAACTCATTCTGACTTCTTGATTAGTGCTCTTACCATGTGGCCTCTCATATACTACAATGATCTATAATCTCATCAGTTTAGGGAATTCTTTCCATTATTCATCAATCTGCCTTTCTATGGCTTTCCTCATCACCTCTGGAACTTTCAAAACTAAACTACCCCCTTTCTTGGCTACCATCTGGTGGCAGCATCAGAGGAGAGAAGGGGTTTGAGAGGTTGCAAAAGTAACATTGACAGGCCTTGGCAAGAGACTGGCTATAGGGGCAGGGTATGTACATGTGAGTGTATGAGACTCTCACACACATACACACACAGAGGAGACAAGGATCACACTTAGGATGTGAGCCTGAGTAGAATAGGAAAATAGTGCTACCCTAGAGCATTTGTTTATGTATATGTAAATATTGAGAGATCCATCGAGAAGCATTCATATAACTTATAAATCCAAGTACACATAAAATCAATCTGTAACACTAAGAAGTAATAAATAGGTCATTAAAAAAAAGAACATAGTTAAATTACTTACAATATATACAGTCTGATCATCCACACCCTGGTCTTGAGTTACTTTCTTAAACAAACGAACAAAATCATTAAATGAATCACAGGTTATATAAGGGGCACATTCATCTTCTGAAGAACTGAGACGATTCAACTGGTTTAAAATATGCTCCAATAGTATCCTTGAGGAAAAACATTCAACACAGTTCACAATAACATGTGGAAGCTAAAAAAGAAAAAAAGTAAACAAAAGTAAACAAATGTGACCTTTTTCTCCTAAAAGTTATTACAAAAACAACCATCAGTTTTATTGTATGGCTGTTGAAACAACCAATTTCTTCTTTTTTTTTTTTTAAAGCAGTTGGGGTTAAGTAACTTGCCCAAGGTTACTTGGCCAGTTTTTTTTGTGTGGATGTTAAGTATCTGAGGCCAGAACAGATCCCGGGTACTCCTGACTCCAGGGCCAGTGGTCTTACTCACTGTACCACCTAGCCGCCCCCGAAACACCCAATTTCTTAAAAAATATTAATAATTTTAACAACTTGGGGTCAAGGGAAAGCTTGAGTTCTAGTCCCAGGTTTGACACTAATTTGCAGTGTGGCCTTGAGTAAGTAATCTACCACAATGGTATTTAATAACTAATTTATTTATTTAAATAAATTGTCTTATTTGTAAAACAAGGAGTTTGAGCTAGATGTTCTTCTCCATTATCCCTTCCTGTTCTAACATTCTGTCATTCTCAAGGGGACAGACCACACATCATAGGTTTGGAAATTAAACACAAGACCATATATTTGATTGTGCTTGGCATCTACCATTGCCAAAGTTTCTCATGGTGAAACACAAAAGTAAAATGTGTAGTTTCAGAGAACAAGTGTTAAAAAGTACCCTTCACCAGGGTGAAGAAAACACTCACTGAAGTGGAATTATGTAGAGGAGGCTGCTTTCTGTTATCTGGTTTTGCTTATTTCTAGTGGGTGGGTGGGTGGAATTTATCTGGAAATGACTTTTTATTATTAAGAAAAAGATATAATAAAATTTAGTTAAAAAGTAAACTGTTATAGTTTAACCTTTCCAAATATAAGTCAACATTTTAAGCACCTGCTATTTCAGGATTTGTTTTACCCAACCGATCAGAACCCTCCAAACTTAGTGGGCACTCTGAAAGAGTGGCTAAGAAATTCAGAACCCTATGGCCAAACTGATGAGCCCCCTGAATTAGGCCTTGGACAACAGATAAAAATAATCCATTGCTGATCTAAACTTAAAAGCTTTTCCAGTTTTATTGGATCTTCCAAGGCTTTCAATCTTTTGGAAAATTTCTTCTATGCTACTGTAAGCCATCAACAATAGAACTTTAAGGGGAGAATTACAAATATAAGTTATGTTTATAAAAATATAAATTAAAAATAATAATTTATATTGGGAATTTTATGAAAAACAGCAGATATAATAAATATAAATGTTTAAAATTATTTAAAAGTAAAGACTTTGGAAAAAAACCAATAAAACAAACCCCAAAACACAAAAGAATCAGAAAAAAAATCAGAAAAAAAGGCAGGATTTAGATTGAGATAGCTGAACTTAAAACATTTTTAATTCTTCTACCTATCCTATTAACCAGGCGAAATGCACTTATTAACTAGAAACAGTCAACCTGATGAATACTAATCACATTAGCAACCTGTGACTTGAATACTATATATGAGAAGATGTTATTATGCAATATCATTTATTTTTTAAATAAGGAAATTCCTTAGAACAGGGTTCCTTAAAGTTTTTCCATACGTGACCCCTTCAGCACTTCTTAAACTGCAGGTTGTGACCCACAGTTTAAAAAGTGCTGTCCTATACCTCTACAGATCTAAATCAATTTATGAATTAGTAGTAAGTCCTAGGGAGAATATTGAGGGACACAGAAGTTAAATGACTTGCCCAAGGTCACACAGTTACTATGTAACAGAAGTAGGAGTTGAACCCATGCCTTATCGACTCCAAATCCAGAGTTTGATCCACTGTTCCAAACTGCCTTTGTAGATCACCAGATATTAGAATTACACAAATTTACTACTTTTAAAGATAGTTTTGATACATTTAAACTAATTCATTATTACAAAATTAGAATTTAAAAGGTAAATTTTGAGTTTTATTTTCAGACAATTCCCACTACATTACCATTATAGAACATAGATCCCAATGATTACATAGTTTACATCTACATCATTATAGAAGATATTCATATTTCAATTTTCCTATATATTTTATATAGGCTACTTAGAATATATAAAAAGGAAGCATCTGAAAATGGTATTTTCAGACATATGTCTAATAAGAACTACTTAAAAATCCTTATACTGAATGAGCAATGATGGTCCCTCAGTTTAGTAGAAAAGCAACCATAAGCTTCATTCTCTACACATACTTCAAGAAGTGCTAGGTTATAAATATAACCTGCAGGTATCAGTTATTTTTCTTTATTCACAAAGAATCATTAGTACTTGAGGCACCAGCCTTCCGATAACTTCTCAGTCTTTTGTAGCCAGGTTACTTCCTCCTAGGAAAGAGAGTCATAGAAAAAGCTCTCTGCCTTAGGAAACAGAGGCCAACAATGATAGGATTACATTGTTATTTATATAGTGCTACCAATTTCACAAATGCTCCAAGTGACACTTTCTCATAACAGCAGTAGAGGGTAACGGCATATAGCCTACTTTCCAAAAACTTCTCAACACCCTAATCTACAATGATTTTACTTACACATTTTATTGCTAGCACATTTTAAGGTAGAATCCGTGAAGGTACTAGAATATGTTCCTGCCTCTGGAAAAAGTCACAACAACAAATCTACTACAATGGTATTTAATAAATTATTAATCTAGTTTTTCGAGTGGTTATAACACAAAATTTTCAGTTATGATACCAACTATAGAATATATTTGTTTTTAAACCAAATCAGTAGTTACTTTTTAGTATTTCTAACATTATTTCCTACACGGTGTATTTTTTCTCCATATACTATAACATTTTAAGTCAGCTTAAAAGGAGTTCAATATTATTCTTACCTCTGAAGTTTTCAACAAAGTTTCCATCACATAGGTCTTTCCACTAGCTGTATGTCCATAAATAAAGATGGATGGGAAGCTAAAATGATGACGCTAAAAGAGAAAAGTAGTGGTCAATTTACATTTAACAAATTTACAAATACACTGAACTTCAACTTTACCAAACTTTTTATTTAGCTTTTTTTTTTTATCAATCCAAAACACTATGAAAAAAAGAGCAAAGGTTTTCTTGCTGAATAAAAGTGCTTTCATGATGGGAGGGATTTTAAGAAGGCACTGGGTTCAAGGCCCCAAGCAATGGGAAGACTACTGGTGGGCCCAGGTGCTTACTAAAGCAAGTCAGCGATAAAAATTTATCCATATTATTCAAGTCAACAAATTTTTTTAAATGTCTATGTGCTCCTCTTACAATTCATGAAAGTACCAGTTTCTCAGGAAAAAAAATACTTTCAGGAATTCCTGCTCAATCAACACTATATTCTTCCAGTGAAAAATTAGGCAGTTAGAATATCTTTATTGTTATCATCATAATCATCAATAAACTTTAATGAAAGTCACCTAGTTGTCAAATCAAAAACATGTTCTAGGGTAAGTTACCCTACATTTCAGTTGAAATGATGTTGGTCTTTAAAAAATAAAAAATCTGTACCTGGTTTATAGCTAGCTTGTTGCTATTCAATCATTTCATTCCCTTCATGACTCCATTTGGGGTTTTCTTGGCAAAGATAGTGGAGTAGTTTGCCATTTCCTTTTCTAGCTCTTTTTACAGATGAAGAAATTGAGGCAAACAGAGTTATGGGACTTACCCAGGGTCATACAGCTAGTAGGTATCTGAGATAATATTTGAAGTCAGGAAGATGAGTCTTCCTGATTTCTGGTCCTGTGCACCATCCACTGTATCACCTAGATACCCTTAATAGTAAACTATATGTGCTAATAGAGCAATAACAAAATCAAGACAACTGCTTAAACATTAAAATTTCACATAATCAATTGATTTTTAACAAAATGAAAACTATGTGGTATAAGGATGTGTACTGAATGTTTGTTTATGAGTTTAAGAGTAGAATCAATAATGTGTTCAAACACAGCAGCTTCTTCACATTCAAATTCTACCTATTCTTTAAGGTCCTAACCACAGCAGACTGGATTGAGCTCATTCTCTGAAGCCCTAGAGCACTTATGTTTGTATAAGTAATTTGGCACAATCATATATTACCTGAAACCATGATTTCAATTCAACAAACATTTATTAAAGTGTCTACTATATTCATGAGTAGAGGTTAAGACAAAAATAAAAGTCATTGCCCCCAAGAAGCTTACTGAGGAATACAAGATATACAACAATATTTGAGGAAGATCCCACTAATAACTAAGGAGATCAGAAAGGGTTGCTTACAGAAGTTGGCACCTGAGCTGAACTTTGAAAGAAATAAAGTAGCCTAAGATGTAGAGGTGAGAAGGGCTCTCTAAGCATATGAGATGGTTTGTGCCAAGAACTAGAGATGAGAAATGAAATGCTGATTATGAGAGATAGCAGGCCCACTTTGGCTAGACCAAATATGTGGGAAGTGAAGTGATACGTAAATAGGATAGAAAAGCCTAACCTGGCTACCCAAGATAATTTATTCGAAAAAGGCACAGTGAAATTGTCTCAAAACTAATCTACTATGCCATATCTTGATTGGCCTTTGGCCTCCACCTTCCACACAGCCAGTTCACTTTCCCATGCCTTATGTCTCCTGGGTCTGTCCAGTCACATGTTGCCCTACTAAGCTACTCTGCCTCTTACTTTTCTTCTATTCTCATCTTCTGCTAAGGAAGAAAGGCACGTCCAGGTCCTCTGGCATCACCATTAGTTGAAATGGTGGGCAGGGTTATCAAATACTTAACATATATAATTTTATTGTCCACTTCCCATGTAATTCAGTTAGGATTCTAGTTGAATGAGAACCATAGGAGTGATAACACATCTGAGAAGTAGAATGTGAACTCTTTAAGGGTAGGGATCTTTTCTGGGGTGGAGGGGTGGGGAGTGTTTTGTCTTATTTTATCTGCATCCTTAAGAACCAGGACTTCTTAACTCCTGAGCCAACAAACTGGTTTCCTTTAAGTTCCAATTAAAATCCCACCTTCTCCAGGAAGTCCTCACTAACCCCTCTTAATTACAGCGCTTTCTCTCTTTTAATTATTTCCGATTTATTTGGCCTCTTTCTGTATCCCCTACACTTGGCACAGTGCCTGGCACATACTTGATAAATACTTCCCAAAAGAATGAACTCAAGTTTTCTCTAGCTTCTATGTGAAGCTGCTCCTTTCACTTATCCTGCCTCTGGTATATTAGCTTTGTGATCCTGGGCAAGCTAAATACATCTATAGGATGGTGGCAACCAGGATAGTGAGATGATTATAGCATGTGAGGAAAAATTAAGAAAACAGATGTGTCTAGACTAGAGAAAAGAAGATAGGATCGTGGTTCCAAAAATTATGAAAGGCTGCCATGCAGAGTGACCAGACTTACCCTGTGTGGTTTCACAGAGCAGATCTTGGACCAATGGGTGGACGTTAAAGAGAGGAAAACTTTGTCTCAATACAAGGAAGAACAACTAGAGATATCCCAAAACAGAATGGGCTGCTTTGTGACACAGTGAAGTCCCAATCCCCAGAAGTTTAATTGAATGTCATAGATGAAAGGGTACCTTAGAAAGTCATCTAAATCGAACTCCATTTTCACAACTGAAGAAACAGAAGCCCCAAGACACTAAATGATGACCAGTGTCATCCATATTAGTGGCAGGGCTGGGACTGAAACCCAGGTTTCCTTGGCTTTCAGTCCAACGTTCTTTCCACTAAACCTAATTTAATAGTGGAAGTTATATGGAGGAAACTGTGTATATAGGGCCTCTAAGTGTGCCTTCCAAATATGGCATTCTATGAACCAAGTAAAAAGACCACATTTTGAGTGACAACAATAAAACTCTAAGTAGAAAATTATCTGAGATATTAGTATGTCTCACTTTGCATGATTATTTCCTTCATCGAGATTTACTGTGGGTGGTGGTGGTAGTGGAATGTTTCCAAAGTCCCTAAGGGTCTTCCCTCTGGCCAATGGGCCTTTCACTTAACTGTTCTGTTGGGAAATGGTTAAACCTAACCTTTAGGTATTTTAGAGAGCAAGCTTCGGGATTGCTATGCTTGAAGCACAACTTCCCAACACCTCGGTTTCCTCATGCTTAATACCACCATCTACCTCACAGAAACCTGAATAAGCAAATATATCCATTACACAGACGATGTTTATGGGGCAAGTTGTTTTGTGCTACACCCCCATAAATGAATCCAACCTCCCAAAGAGATTGCTGATAATGATATATTGCGACTACAGCTTCCAGCTGTGACCCACAGCCATCAAAGTGCTTTGCAAAACGGACGTTCGCAGCAGGCTTTTCACTTTGGGATACTGGTTACAAGTCAAGGCTTCTAAAAGTTCTACAAATAAAATTTTCACAAGGCCTTTTTCCTTAACCTAATGCAACTATAGCAAGATCCCCCCGAATTCAGTTTGGGAAGCTGGGGAAAAAAGGGTGAAGGAAGAAGAAGGAAAGGGGAGAGGAGAAAACAGGGAGAGCGCTTTAAAGTTTGAAAGCTGTGATCTCATTCGATCCTCACAGTGTCCCTGTGTGGCTGCTACTGTTAACCCCATTTTTTTCTTAATAAAGAAGCTGAGGCAGCGAGCTTAAACGACATGCCCAGGGTGCCAAAGCTAAAGGATGTCTTAGGCAGGACTCGAACTCGGGTCTTCTTAACTCTTAAGTTCAGCGTTCTATTCACTCCGCCAACTAAAAAGGCAAAAGCAAGGTCTGGAAATTCGGAAAACATTTAACGAGCAGTACCTCTCCAAACAAGGCCAACAAAGAAGACACCTGCGATTCGCGACAAAGCACCATGTTCTCCAAAGGAAGCATCGCAGCCGAAGGTGACGATAAACCAGGGACGGGGAGAAAAGCGCAGTGGCCGGTGTGATGGCTTTTAACTGGCTCCCCAAAAGCCCCGGACACAGACCCAAGCGCCCAACACCTAGCGAGCAACCGCTACAGGATTAAAAAGCCCCGGTTCAACCTCCCACGGCTTCAGCAGCCTCTACGACCTGACGCCAGCACGTCGGTGGTGTGACGTCATCACGCTGACGTCGGCGTCCGACGTCCTTGTGGAGGGCGCGCGGGGCGGGAGGCGCCTTAGACTCCGCCTCTCAAGGTTTCTCTGGAGCTGAGCGCCTGTTCCGGTGTCTTAGGCTTATTAGTTATCTTCTAAAACTGAGGGAAGAAGGAGGCGGGGGCTGGAGGAGAGAAAAAGGAGAGGGCCAACATCCTCCCGCATTTAGGGGCTGGACGGGGAGAGGGCGCTGGGGGATTCGTGGGGCATCCCTTAGGTAGGCCTCAGGTGGCCACGCCAGGCTCCCCCTGGATCCTGCGGCTCTTTGGTGAAAAGAGGCGGGGGCGGGAATCCTGCCTGGTGGAACCCAGGTTTGGGATTTTTAAAGAACTAGTGAAGATTTGTGGTGTTTTTGTACCGGGTGTCCCTAAGTCTGGACACATAAGGAAATCTCATTAACTGTGCATGTTTTCAAGAAATAAAATGAGTGAAATTTCCAACAACATTTTATTTTATTAACATAAATGAGATTTCATAGGAAGACATAGGAGACGAATAGGAAAATCTCACTAATTAATTAAATTAATCTCATTAATATGGAAAATAGTCCCCAATAATAAATGAACGTTTTTATTCCATATGAAATTGTGGCTAACATTTATGCTAATTAAATAAAATGTTGAACATTTCATTCATTTCGTTTTCTTGAAAATGTGCAGGTAATGAGATTTCCTATGTGTCTAGACTTAAGGGATACCCTGTAGCTCTTCCCCAGGAAATATAGAGGTGACCCCAGCTTCTACGTATGAAGTAAGTCCCGGATTGCTGTTAAAGGAAAGGGGAAGGGTTAGTTTAAATACACACACATTAATATAAATTATATTCACATATAAATAAAATTACATATACATGTGTGTACACATGCCTTTATACACAGGGCTTTTCTATATACAGCGCATACACATGTGTACACACACATCCCAAGATGTGAATGTATTTACACCATCCTGAAGAGCTAGTAAATTATATGTAAAATTGTTTGTGTGTGTAGCATAGTGCCTGGCATATAGTTAGGGCTTAATAAATGCATGTTGTGTTTTGTTTATTTTAAATTTTAAATGTATTATTTTCACCATTAGCAGATCAGTACACAGTCAGGCCTTATCAGATACCTGGCACTGTTCTTAGAGCAGGGGATACAAAGGAAGGTGATCTCTCCCTCAAGGAGCTGATATTTGAATGAGGGAGAAAACTTGGTAAAAACTATAGATGTACCAGATATCTAGATAATGGTAGTATTAACAGGATTTTACTGAGCCATTCTCTACCCTGAGAATGAGGAAACTGCAGGCCAGAGACAAAGTGCCAGTAACCAGGTGGCCCTTTAATTATAGTTTCATTATGAGGAAGAGATTTGCAAATTGGAAATTTGATCAGAATTCCATCTTGCTGAAGTGAAAACCTAGATTACATACATAAATTACCATAGGAAGGGAGGGGAGAAGGTGGGTTACAAACAATCATTTCCTATGTGGTTTCCCCTGACAAGGCCACAAGTGGAAGACAATACAACAGTTCTAGAGCCTGTGGGAGCAATATTGCTCAGGTCTTTGGGGGTCATTACTTGGTGACCAGAGTTCTCTGAGGGGAACACATTCTACAATCTTTGATTTGCTTCCAGTAAGGTACACAGGCACAAGAATGCCAGTGATTGTGAGCATTGTCAAGGTTTGATTGATCATTTCAAGCTGTATTGTAAGCTTATGATTCACAAGCTAGAAAAAACAATTCTGAAAAATCTAATCTGTTAGTATATCCTTAATATATAATACATTGATTAATAAGATCACAATTCCATTCACAGTAGGTAAATGCGGGGGAAATCAATATTAGTTTGGGGGAAAGACAATTTGCAGAAAGTAGGTGGGATTTAAGCTTGATGGAACAAGAGGAAGCCAATACTGTAATAAGTGGTGAGGAAAGAGAGCATTCTAGGCATGGGGAGAACCACCAGTGAAAAAAAAATAGGGTATTAATTTTCTCCCTCTACCCCTGTCTAGTTATACAGCCAAAACTTTCAAAAAGCAAGCAAAAAACCCCAACTCTTGTCACATATTCATAGTCAAGCAATGCAGATTCTCGACCAAAAGTACTTTTCACTCTTCATTTTGAGCCTGTCATTTCTCTGTCAAAAGGTAAAGAGCTTACTAAGGCTGGTAAAATAACAATTTTATGGATCAAGGTGAAGAAAGTTGTTGGCATAATTTTTAGAAGCTAGCAGTAGTTCAGAGGAATAAAATTTGATCATATTAAGTGGTTTAGCTTCACAGCTTGTCTATAATAGATTGTGTGACCCAGGGTAAATCACTGAGCCTCAGCTTCTCCATCTGTAAAATGCAGGTGTTAGCACCTATCTCATGGGGGTGTGATGGGAATCAAATGAGAGAATGTATGGAAAGCTTTCTGCAATCCTTAAAACACTGTAAGTGATAGCTATCATTATCTTTGGTGTAAGTATACAAAGAAGACACTAAAGAGGCTATAAAACAGCTAAATACAGAGATGAGATTACTAATCCCAAAATAAGAAGGTAAAGGAATAACTATATTTTATTTTTGAGGAAACTTGGTTCCAGTTGTGGTTTTTTTCATAATTGTTTTGCCTAAGAAAAGTTAATTGCTTTTTAAGTTTTCACTTCCTAGCAGAGAAAGAGTTCAATAATGGGTTCCCTTATTCCATACCTAAGGCACTTTACTCTATACCCCATTCTCAGTAAATTACATGAGCTTTAATTTGAGTATAATTTGTTCTTTGCAATTAACAAAATATTCGAATATTGATTTGTAGTGTGTTCTTGATTATATGCACAAGTATTAGCATACCTAAAATTATATTCATCACCTAAAAATCACTTCAGTCATTAATAATTTATTAAATTCTTATGTCAAACATTATGGTAGACACTGGAGATAATAGGAGAGGGGGGACAAAACAAAGAAATAGCCCCTGTTTTCTAGAACCATTTATTCTACCTGAAATGTAGGTCTTACTGATGATGGGTCATTAGCATCAGCTTTGAATGTATGACCGTATACCCCCAAGAAATCAAAGATGGAGGAAAAGGACCCAAACGTATAAATGTATTTTAGCTCTTTTTGTGGTAGCAAAGAATTGGAAACTGAGAGGTTGTAAGAAATGATGAAGGGGAAGACTTGTCTGAATTGATGCAAAGTGAACAGAACCAGAACAATTTACATAACAACAATATTTTTGTAAAGATAATCAACTTAAGAATACAACACAATGACCAACCACAATTCTAAAGGACTCCTGATGAGACATGGGTATCCACTTACAGAAAGCAAGAGATCTTTGTCTCAGTAGAGATTGAAGCATATTTTCTTTTCTTTTCTTTTTGGAGGGGTTTGGGGCGTTGCTAATTGGGAATTTTGTTTTTCATAACTATACTATTTGTAATGAGCTTTGTTTTTCCATCCATGTCTTCTCAACAGGTAGGAGAAAGGGAAATGAAGGAAAAGAATTTGGAACTGAAAATAAATTGAATTTTCACATTTTTTTTTAAAGAATATTACAACTGACTGGGAAAAAGGTAGAAAGTTCCTAAATTCTGCTGCACAGGAGGCTGAGACTGTTGACTATCTTGAGCTTATGAGTTCTGAGTTATAGTAAGCTAAGCCAAAGGGTTAAGTTTGGTATTAATATGATGAGCTTTGCATAAATGGAAAGGGTTTCTGAAAGAGAGGTAAACTGGCCCAGGTTAGAAACTTAGCAGGTCAAAGTTCCTGTGCTAGTCACTGTGGGACTGGGCCTCTTCATGCCCTTATACATGCAAACTGGTCAAAATGGGAGACTCTGTCTTAAAAAATTAAAAATAAAAAAGAATATTATGAAATGAAACCTTATTACTGACAGTACTTTGTAGCTATTAAACTCTTATTTAACACGTTATGTCAGTTATTTAACTTCTTACTGGTAAGCTTCTTATCTGTTAAGATGAGTGAAATCTATTTAGATTTAAATTCACATTTACATATATTAATGACCCCTCAATAAAAAGAAGTATAATACTGTGAAAAAGCAAGTAATTTCTTCAGGCATTTTACATATTTTTTTTTTAAAGATTCTACTTTCTTCAATATCCCTTTGGCTATTTCTGCAGCAGCTATCCCAAACTATTAGCTTTCCATGTGAGTCTTTCCTCACGGCCACTCAGCTGAGAACCTTCCCTCATGTTTCACTGAAAAAAATTAAGACCAATTAAGGAATACTCCCCCCTTTTTTCTCCCCTTCTCACATCATTCAGACATGTTCACCAACTTTCTTGTTCACCTTGGTCTCAAATGAAGAGGTGGCCCTTCTTGCCAAGGCCAGTGCCTCTCTATGAGCACCCTAGATTCTCATCCCATCGTCTTTTCCAGTAAATTGCCTCCACTATTATCCCTACTCTCTTTAATTTCATTCTTTCCCTATGTATTTACTCTTGTTGCATACAAATATACCCATGTCTTCCACGTTCTTAAATTTTCATTTGATTCTGCCTAGTAGCAATCACCCTTTATCTTTCCTCCCCTTCTCAACTATACTTTAGAAATTTTTCTATACTAGGTGTCTCTACTTCTTTGCTCCTTACTTCTAGCACTCTTGCACTTCACAGATAACATTCTCTATTTGGCTTCAGACCTAATCATTCAACTGAAAATGGCTCTCTCCAAAGTTACCAGTGATATCTTAATTGTCACTTTAATGGCCCTTTATCAGGTCTCATCCTTTTTTGACCTTTTGCATTTTATACAGTTGGTTTTCCTGTTCCCGTAGATATCCTTATTAGGTTTTTATAACACAAAAAAATAACACTGCTGTTTCCTGTCTACTACCTATCTGACTGTTCCTACTCAAATTCTTATACTGGATCTTCATCTAGGTTATGCCCATTGGTGTCTCCCAGGGCTCCGCCTTGGCCCCTTATTTTCCCCCTATAATCTCTCTATGGTGATCTCATCAGGTCCCACAGATTCAGTTATCCCTAAGCAAATAGTACTCAGATCTCTATAGCTAGCCCTAATTCCCCTCTTGAGTTCTAATCCCATATCACCAACTGTCTCTTGAACATCTTAAATGGGATGTCCCACAGACATCTCAAACTCAACATGTCCAAAATAGAACTCATCTCTCCTCACCACCAAACTCTTCCCCATTTTTCAAAATTTCCTGTTACTGTCAAGGGCCCTGTAGTTCTGTCAGTCTCCCAAATTTGCCATCTGATGAGGTCTCATCCTCAGCTACATATTCTCATCCCACATATTCAATTAATTGCCAAATCTCATTATTCCTACCTTCATGAAATCTCTCACATAGACAACTGGGTGGTAGAGTGGGTAGAATGTAGGACTTGAAGTCAGGAAGATCTGAGTTCAAATTCTTCCTCAAACATATATTTATGTGACCCTGGCAAAACCACACCTCTATCTCTATCAATTTCTTCATCTGTAAAATGGGGATAATAATATAACCTACTCAGGAGTCTTATAAGAATAAAATGAGTTATTATGTAAAACAATTTGTAAACCTTAAAGCACTATATAAATGCCAGTTATTACTATTATTTTTATGTACATCTCCTTCTCTCTAATCATATAGCTACTGTTCTAGTTCAAGTTCTCATCACCTCTTACCCAGACTATTGCAATAGTTCTTTAACTGATCTCTGCTTCAGTTCTCTCCCCACTATAATGCATCCTCCACTCATCTGCCCAAGTAACTGTTTTAAAGTGTAGATATGACTATATCAACCTCCTACTCAACAAATTAAGGCCCTTCTCCATTACCTTTGGATTAAAAATAAAGTCTTCCACTTGTCATTTAAATATTTCATTGGCTCATCCCTTCCAACCTTTCCAGTCTTACACTTTACTCCCCTCCATATGCTCTATGATCTAACTACTCTGATCTACTTGCTACTAGCACAAGACGTACCATCTCCCATCTCTGTACCTTTATATTGGCTGCCCTCCATGTCTGGGACATTTTCACTCCTTGCCTCTATATCTTAGTTTCCCTGGCTTCCTTCAA
>NW_027186523.1:33245558-33253287 GCF_028583685.1 Petaurus breviceps papuanus
TCCTTCAAGACTTAGATTTTCACTCCTTGCCTCTATATCTTAGTTTCCCCGGCTTCCTCCAAGACTTAGATTTTCACTCCTTGCCTCTATATCTTAGTTTCCCTGGCGTCCTTCAAGACTTAGCTCAATTGCACCTTCTCCAGAAGGTCTTTTCCAGTCTCTCCAGCTGCTCATGCCTTGCACTCTTGGATTACTTCTTACCATTTCTCATTGTCACCTAGTTATTTACTTGTCTGCTCCATCAGCACATGAGCTCGAGGGCAGGGACGATTATTGCTTTTCTTTATATCCTCAGCATTTAACACAGTACCTGCAAAAATAAGCACCAAGGACACCGAATGCTTCGTCATTCAACTTTAGCATGTTCTGAGACTGATGATGCCATGTGGCATTCGCATGAGTATAGCTAATGATACTTATAACATGTTGCAAAGTGTCACTTAAAATAATAGCTTTAGCACAGAGATTTTGCTGACACAAGATACGATGAAAAGAAATAAGAGCATCTGGATCTGTTAATACTATTTTTTATCTGTGCAATAAACCCTTCATGTTTTCCTTTCATGCACAATGGAAGGTGCACCATCTGTATATACACTCACTAAATTTACCAAATTCAATTCAATTTCATGATATTTATCTTGAAAGTTGTAGATGTCTATTCCCTGTTTTTTGTTAGCAAGAGTGTCCAAAGTGAATAACTCTTTGTAGCAAAGAAAATCTTGTTATTTCCCAAATGAAGTATAAAACCTATCAGTAGTAATGGTTGATTCATCCAAAGCAATTGAATAATATATATTTTCCTTTTGAAGTATTGCATGAAGTTGTTCTGTTAAGTTGAAGGCTAATTCATGCACCAATCAGTTATGGTTCTTGGAAGAGGCAGTTGTTTATACTTTGGAACATTATTGGTGTTTAAGCATCCTACAACTTCAATAATGCATTGTTTCAGAATTTCTATATCACTGAATGGCTTCCTTTTTTTTCCTGAGTATATAAGCTACTTTATAAATTGCTTCAGTAGCATTATTTCCAGGTTTTATTGCCGCTTGAAAGAATTGTCTTTGCTTTTGGTTTTCATTTTTAATTTCTGCAATACAACCTTTCATACCTTGTTCTTTGACAAAAATATTTGGGGTCCTTTTGAGTGTTATAATGCTGATGAGCACTGAATTTCTTTAATGTTGATATTGCATTATCACAAAGCAAGCAAATCATTTTATCTTTAGCAGAAACAAGATTATATTGCAAGTCCCAATTCTCATTAAAACATCTGTTTTCTTCCTTTGGCATTCTCTTGGTCTTCTTTGACATGATGAAGTGTTAACCAGACAAAATTTTAAAAATACTGTTGAGCTATGTGACTATTCACAAATTCCACTTCAAACAGAAACACAGTGCACTGCTGTCAGAAGCTAAGATCTGAATGCTCAACCCCTCCTGCAAAACAGCCTTGGGCAGTGGTGGTGCCAGTCAGAAAGGAGAAGTTAGAACTAAATAATGAGCATAGCAGTTGTCATTTAGTCCTTATGGCTCACTAATGTTCTAATTGTGTCAGTCAATCTGGGAGGATTATTTTGTTAAAAACTTATTTTATCCTTTCATATTTTAAATATATTCATTTTAAAAGTAAAATTAAAAATATAGAAAATGAACAAAAATGTATTCATAAAAATGAAAGGATTTGTTCTGTAAAATTTGGATTCAGTAAAAAAAAGGCTGTATTTAAGGACCTAGAAGGCCACCTGTGACCTTAAGGCTACAGATTCTCCATCCTTTCACTACATTCTCTAAAATCTGCTCTAAAACAGACTGTTCGGACTTTTCAATTAATTTTTCTTCTTTCTACCTCCTAGCTTGTCAGGAAGCTTTTCAGATATTTATTTTTACTTTGCAAAGTAACTATGTGAGAAATAAAATTTTAGTTGCTTTTAACATTTTTCAGTTTTAAAATAAACACCAATTTATTATTATTAAAGAAATATTCCCTGGAAATCTGACTCTTTCTAGTAGGGTCATCTATTACAAATCTCTTACCTCTAATTTCTGACCCTATTTAGAGTATGCAACCCACACTTAAGTGACCCAGTCTCTATGTCACTGAGGACCTTTACCACAATTTATTTGAGCTTCATCTGTACCACCTCTCCCACCCCCAGAACTTAAAGTTATCATCTACTCTCATCCATCTTTTTGGTAACAAGAAGCATTCCTGCTTTAAGGAAACTTAACACTTAGAAACTATTCTCTCCTTTAGGACACTTCACCCACATTTATCCCTTATTTCTTTTACTTCTTTAATCTTTGCTATTAGATCTGTTTCTTTTTTTTTGTCTACATGTGCAGTTGACATCCAAATCTATATCATCTACCCTAACCTACCTTCTGAACTTCTAACTTGCTGTCTAGTCATGTTCATGATACCTTCACCTAGATGTCGCATTGACACATTAAAGAACAGAAAAGCTTCTTGTCTAAAGAAGCTTGTTTTCCAAAAAATCTGTATGTCCTTTTATTTCACTATTTATGTCTATGGTAGCACTATTGTAATGGTAATGGTAATTTGAAGATCTTCCCTGACCCTTAATAAACCTAAGGGAATTTGAAGACTTTCCCTGATTTGAAGATTTTCCCTACCTCCAATAGACAATGTAACCACATGGAGTCTGTGGTAGGAGGAGTTTGCCGAAGGGTAGAGTAGGGCCCACAGGAAGCTGGGAGTCAGAGCAGTTAGAGCTGGAGGGAGGAGAGGACACATCCAGGGAGACAGCTTGGCTTGTGAGTGTTGGTTTGTAGGAAGATTAAAGGATACTGTGGCTCTTTGCTGTGTTGTGGTATATTAATCTCTATGTTGCTATGATGGATGTGGTTTCTTGGTGTTGGGATTTGGTTTTCTGGTGTCAGAATAAATATTTTGCTCCTGTCTTCTATATGAAAAGTTTGTTATATTTTGTGATTGAGAACTATGCTGGCATATTTATGGTTGCTGTCAGTGCTGTGAATATTGTGTTTGGTAATGAGGATGGGATCACAAAATGCCAGATCTCTATTTGGAGGCAGAAAGGATTTAGAAGAAGAAATGAATATCCCAGGATGGGAGGATTTATCTTATTCCTCTTTAGCAAGGGAATGGGATAAAAGTACAGGGATCTATGAAAACTGGGAACTAAGATTACAGAAGGGAGAACCTAGAGATTTAGAAGTATGTTTGTAAGGAATACCAATAAAACCAGGGAGAAAACTGGAGGCAGTGTGCAGAACAGGCTGGGTTTTACTCACAGGTTACCATATTATATGTAAAAACAGAGACAAACTGTTGAAGAAAAAACTCAAATGGAGAAGAAATTAGTTGTTTTGAATGAGAAATTTTCTGTGTTACAGCATTCAGACTCTCCTTTACAAGAGCAAGTGGTAGAAGTATGTTTGGCTCAGAAATAGAAGCAGAAAAGTAAAAGGAGGAAGGTTCATACAGTTTTGGCAGAGACTGAACCTAGTTGCCCTGGCAATGACTGCCAGAACAGTGATTAGTGGAAAATGATACAATATTAAATGATGAAGCTTTTACAAGGACAGAAGTTCACCCCGTACTAAGAAGAAAGCAGAAGAACCATGGTGGCCAAACAGAGTTCAGGGAGATAATTGAAGAGTTCACTCAGCAGGAGGTTACTGATATATTAAGCAGATTCATGGAAAGGATGGAAAATCGTTAAGTGTCTTGGATGGTGAGAATCAGTGATGAAGGGACTGGAGGAATATGGGTAGATAGTGTAGAGTGCTTGAAATTTATAGGTATTAGTCAGAATCCTTTTGTCCAGCAAGCTTTTAGAGATGGCCATATTCAAGGAGCTAACAATACAACCAATCTGTTAGCTTTAGCTGCTTATGAATGCAATAAAATGTATCCCACTGATTCTATGTGGCCTAGTGGAGAGAGACCCTGGTATTCTCTTCAGGACTGTGTGAGAAAGTTAAAAGGAGGCAATGAAAACTACTATGATGGCTGGAGATGCAAATGAGTATCACAATATCCCCTTAGCAGTTTCTCATAGAAATATAGTGAAGATGGCTCCTCCTACTTATAAGCACCTAATTCTGTCTCTACTGACTTGTGAAATAGGAAACCCTTTTTCAGAGGCACTGGAGAAGATTTCATAGCTAAGTGACTTAAGGGAATGGGAAAAAGATAAATTTCCTTGAGAGAGAAGAGTAAACAACCAGCTGATGCAAAGTCGGGATAGATTGACAAGAAAAGTATTATTTACTGCTTTATCGAGAGCAGGAGTTGATTTTAGAAGAATTGACAGTATTCCCACTAATGAACTATATGAAATGTATCAAGAAAAGGAGCTTGATTTTAGATGGAATAGAGAAGTAAGAACTGCCCCTACAGATCTGCTTTCTTATCATTGATATGATAGTGAGTTCATGAGCTTCAGAAGCATGGCTGGGCCTATATCAGTTTCTTTTTGTTTTTTTGCCTGGTTAAACTTGTTTCTGAGATTTGGTTCCAGCAGGCTTAGTACCCTCCACCTGCAGATGCCTGATCACTTAAGCCAGATGTTGCCTCTGTCCACAACTATGATTGTCACTCCTGGACCTGGCATCTACCAAGCTCTGGATGCCAGCTAAAGAACTGGCCTTTCAAATGGGACCTCTTGGGGCAGGGACAGCTCTATGTCCAATTTCAGCAGGAAGTAGCTATGGAGAAGAGACCTTCGCTCCTTACCCCAAGATTTTGAGCCCCATTCATTCAAGGGGGGAATGACGGGGTACTTGTGCTCAAGCCCTCACCCTAAGATATTGTTTTATGTGCTTATTTTCTATTATCTCTGTTATATTGTTGTAAAGTTCTTTTAACACCAGTTACCCCTAAAATTCCATTTGTTGTTCAGAGAATAAGAGTGAGCTGAGACCTGGGTTCAAGGTAAATTTAGGTGTGGATTTATTGATCAAACATGTGACTGCCTGGAGTATACACTCAAATCAAGCAGCCCTGAATTGGGGTACATGCAGTGCTTATAAAGGCTAAAACCACAAGAACCACTATTGGGGAGGGGAGCTAGCATAAGCAATGATGTACAGAAGCCAAGGACTGCCATTGGTTAGATCTATCTATAGCTCAGATCTAATAATGAAAGGGAACAAGTGCAACTTTTCCTGGAAAGGGGGTCCCTCCCAGAACAGGGTGGAGGGTACAGGGTGATGTACAGGCTAGGGGTCATGTTCTGAGTACAGGGTGGAGGGACATTGGGGAATGGGGACAGGCTAGGGTCATGTTCTGAATACAGGGTGGTCTCTTCTTAAGATAAACTTGTACCACAACCCCAGGATTGATCCTTGTACATAGTAATGATATACAAAATGCTATTCAGGAAGTAGGGGGTTAGGGGGCTATACCTTGGGCAATACCCAAGACTATGCCTTAAGCTATTTCAAGCTATTACAGTGTGTAGGAAAGAGACAAAGACAAATATAAAGGGGCTTAATGGTGGGCTCCAAATCAGGTGGCATGTGATTTGGGTTTGGTTACAACACATTAACCTGTGTAATGAAATGTATTGTTATTGTATTTTTGCTATTAAAGGAACATGAAAGATCTTGGGGCCAAATGCAATGGTAATGGGAATTTGAAGATCTTCCCCTATTTGAAGATTTTCCTTTCCCCCAATAAGCTGAATGGAATCACATGGAGCCTAGGGTAGGAGGAGCTTGCTGGAGGGTGGAAAAGGAATCTGGGAATCAGAACAGTTAGAGCTGGAGGGAGGAGAGGACACACCCAGGGAGACAGCTAGGCTTGTGAGTGTTGGTTTGTGGAAAGGCTAAAGGATGGTGTGACCCTCTGCTGTGTTATGATATATTAACTTCTATGTTGCTATGATGGATGTGATTTCCTGGTGTTGGGATTTGGTTTTCTGGTATCTGGACAAATGTTTTGCTTCTGTCTTCTATATGGAGAGTCTGTTATATTTTGCGATTGAGAACTATGCCAGCATATTTACAGTTGCCATCAGTGCTGTGAATATTACATTGGTGCTACAACTATTGACCATGTTTCCTGTGTTCACAATTTTGGGATTACCTTTGATTCTTTCATTTCCCTTACCTTTCATAACCATTTAGTCACTAAGTCCTGCCCATTTCACCTCTGTAGCATTTCTTGTCCCATCTCCTCTTTATTCCCTCGATTATCACCTATTTAGAATATTGTCATATCTTCCTATTAGGTTTGCTTCCTTTCTCTTCTTTTTCTAATTCATGCTTTATATTACTTAGAATAATCCAGCACTGTATTTCTTTTTGAATAAAGTTAAAATATCTTTGCTTGGTACTAAATACCCTTCACAAACTATTGTCACATTAACTCTCCATCTTTATCACATATTATTCCCCTTCATATTCTCCATACTCCAGTTAAACCAGTTCATTCTTTGGCCCAAAATGTACTCTTCCTAGTCCTATACCTTTGTTCATACATGGAATCTTCTCTTCCCCCACACCCACCACAGTATATTATATACAAACCATTCATCTGTTGATTTCATATGTATCCTTTAAAGCCCAACTCAATATTATATCTTCTATGAAGACCTCTGTTCCCTCTAGTTTCCAGTGACCTTCTCCTTTAGACTTTGCAAAGTACTTTGGGTGTTTTGCAACTCTTTGGTATGCTCATCATTTAATTGTAGGTCATATTTATCCTTGTTTGTGGCTTGCATCCTAAATAGACTGTGGGTAGAAAACATATTTTATTTAAGCCTTGGATCTGGCCAGCACATTGCCCTACACACAGGTGCTTAATATTTGTTGAATTGATTGGATAAAATAGTGCTCAAGCACCACAAAGGGAAACTAATTACCAAAAAAGTAAGTTAAATTGACTTATTTAGTTATTTTTAATTGTTAACGCCACTAACAATTAGCAGCATTTCATAGATTCTCTGATGTGTTGATCTCTTCTTCCAAACTTAATGGTTTTAATCTTAAATTATTAGGTGATAGTGAGTTAAAAATGTGCTTGGGGGCTAATTGTTTATTTGAAAATAATTAAATGCCAGTGGAAAAGCTTTTTTAATGTGTTAGTATCCTAGGACTAATAAGCCTCTAACTTAATTGAGCAATAAACACACCATAAGGTTGGGAACAGAAGGTAAATTGTACCTGAATCATGTTGTTAAATTTAAATATAAGTTCATAGATATAGTATTTGATGATACTGAAGATCTACCCATATGCAAATAATCCATTGATAATATATGCCTCAGATAGCATCCTGTTAAAGGAATAGTTATAAGTGAATAAATCTGGCTATACATCTTCATGGAGATCCAGCATGAAATAAGTACTCATGTTCAAGACTTGCTTATGATCTCATGGCAGTAGTAGTAGATAGTAGACAGGTAGCCCAATAGAATTGGGCCTAGAATTCACATATTCATATTTCTAAATTAGTGGTCTTTTCATAATTCCACAGTGTTCCTCTTATTACTCTTCCAGTTCCCTTTCTAGTCATATACATCCTTGATGTTGTCTTTGCTGTCTCACCATCAAGTAACAAGCTATACATACTATGTATGGTCACCATTGCCTTTAAATCATTTATAATTTTAATTTTTTTGCAACCTTTAATTCTTTGGAGAATGCAGGGTTCATGATTTTATACACACACACACACACCATCATCGTCATCATCATCATCATCATCATCATCATCATCATCATCATCATCATC
>NW_027186523.1:33253297-33273523 GCF_028583685.1 Petaurus breviceps papuanus
TCATCATCATCATCATCATCATCATCATCATCATCATCATCATCATCATCATCATCATCCCTGGGAGAACATTGGTATCAAAAAGATGAGTTTGTGGCAGCAGGAAACTTGGGACTATTTAAGGCACTGCAAATTTCCAAATATAATAAAGTTTCAACTTGGAAAAGGTTTTCTGCTTTTTTTTCCTTTAGGATTTTAGACTCTTAAGACCTGCCTTAGCATTATATGGATGTTTATTGGTTGTTAAAATATTTTCCAGCAAAATTAAGCTCTAGTTGGTTTGGTTTTGTTCAAAAGTAATAACTAATATTTCTTTTCTTGCTTTTTGGAGGGGGGAAGGTAGGGCAATTGGGGTTAAGTGACTTGCCCAAGGTCACATGAATAGTTTTGTGTTACGTGTCTGAGGCCAGATTTGACCTCAGGTCCTCCTGACTCCATGGCTGGTTTTCTATTCGCTGTGCCACCTCGCCGCCCCCTGTAATAACTAATATTATTATTAACATTTATATAGTACTATGTACCAAGGCACTTTACAAATATTGTCATCTGATTCTTAACCTTGGGAAGTAGGTTCTATGTAGGCAGGTAGACATACATTTTGTAGTTGAGGAAACAGGCCAAAAGAAGTTAAGTGACTTGTCCAAGGTCACATAGCTAATAACTGTCTGTGACCAGATTTGCACCCAGGTTTTTCTGAGTCCAGGCCCAGCACTCTATCTACTGTACTACCTAGTAGCCTCTGGAAGGTAACTGTTAAACCTTCAAATAGGTAACAGAGCTATGGTAACAGACTGCTTCTACTTTTCCAGAAAAAAACATAGTTAAGTTCAGTGAGGCTTATTACCACTAGTTTGTCCACTTGATGTTATATTCTTTTGCCATAGCAACCTGTGAAACAAATTAAATTAAAAATGGCTTTCAGGCCTGTGTGGTCCTTTTTTGATTCTAGAGTAAATAGCATAGGAGTGAAAGAGAGGGGCAGAGAGTTCCAAGAATTACATAATTTTTGGATCATCTATCAATAGAAACTTGGCTGTTGGTATTATTATGAGATACTTGAACAGTGACTAGTGAGTAGACAAACTCTTTGAAGGCTTTTCAACTATTTTTATATATAGGACCCTATGGCAGTCTGGTAAAGTCTGTGGAAACTTTCTCAGAATAACTGAAGAAAATATTAGATCACTTAAAGGTTAACAGAAATGAAAATGTAGTTTTTCCAATACAAGTTCATGGACTCCCTGAAATCTATCCATGGAACCCAGGTTAAATATCCCTGTCTAGAGAAACTAAATGATGTCAATCTTGACATTTTTTCTAGAAGTAAAACAAAAAGACAAAACAATTACAGCTAAATGGATGGATGACTTGTAGGGTTCTTCTCAGAGAGGCAAATAAAAAAATTAGAGTTCGTTTTATTGAGCATGCAATGGCAATAGGAACATTATTTCATCAGACATTTACTCATGATAAGCATTTGCAAAAAGACCTCAATTAAAACAATTGCAGCTCATGTACCAACATCTGTTGAAAAGAATGAAGAGGAAGTAAAATTCTCTGAAAAATTCAATAAAAATCTCCAAATTAAATGAAAATATACTTTGATATTCTGTGCAGAGGTGGGCATAGCAACAATGATGACATATATTGGAAAATACAGATCAGGAATAAGAAATAAAAGAAGTGAAGACTTAGAGACTACTACATAGATACTTCATGCCTATACATCCTGATTACTTATTTCAATAATCAGAAAGTACTAGACATGAAAATCACTGAATAATATCAGAAAAATGAAACTGACTATATTTACATTATCTTTCATCTGCCAGTAGGTTCTCTTCTTGGTTTCATCTCCACCATGATCATTCTCCTAGGATCATCACCAGGAAACTGATCATCATAGAGATTGCTATAGCTTTGGTAATCATACCTCATCAGTATCCTCAGTTGCTTCTGCCCCTCTTATTGGAGCAGTCGATGGTTGAGCAAAAAACTCCTATATATAGGGGGCTCAGAATCTCAGCTATCTCTTCATTTGCCACCAGCTGTTCTGTTTGGTTTCCACTGTACATTATTTCCATCATGTCCCCCACCAGGTACCCTTTTATGACTACTATACACACCCTTTCATCTTTCTTTTGTGTATTGTCTTCATTAGATTGTAAGTTCCTTGAGAGCAAAGATTATCTTTCTTTTCCTTAATTGTATCCCCAGTACCTAGCAAAGTGCCTGGCAACTAGTAGATATTTAATAAATATTTATTATGTCATATTTTAGTGTAAGGGAAATTACTTATTCTTGATGTGGAAGTCAATCATGAATCATCTGTGTAAATCATATCAGCTATATATTAAAGAAAAGCTCAAAATAATGCATACAGTGTGAAAAAATATGGCATGCAGTTAACTCCAATCTAACCTATTTAAAGAAGTTTCCAATGAAAGAAAACATATCAACACAATTATGGTAATTTCATACAGTTATGAGGGCACTGATGGAGTTATTCTCAAGGCATTTGAAGTAGGGGAAGATACAAAGCCTTGGAAAACATTTCAGACCTTATGACTACCCCCAAGAAAAAGTCACCTGAGAAAACAATTCTTGACTTCTTTGTCTTTCCTATCTGTATGGTTATGAAATTACTTTATACACCCACACATTGAGGGTATCCTTAGTGACAAGGAACAAGAAAGGCTTTTATGAGCAATATTACATGGTAAACTACATCTTTACATATAACTGGTTGAATGATGTAATGAGGACATGATCCTACTGTGCTTATTGTATGTTGATTATTTTTTAAAAGGCATTTTGCTTGCTAGAGCAAAGGATAAAATTCATTATTTATAGAGGCCTGAGGAAACAACTATTATATAAATTTTTGGTCAGACTCTAAACTGGTGAAAAACTCTGCAGAGTATTATGTGTCCCCACAATGAGCTTATCCTTTGACCTAGTGTTTCAGTTGTTAGGACTCAGTCCTAAAAGAATTATGAAAGGTAAAAAGGTACCTACCTATGCAAAATATTCATAGTTACTTTATTTGCAACAGTAAAATCCAGGAAACAACCTACATGTCCAGCAATTGAATCATGGCTGACTAAATGATGGTAGTTTAAATGAATATTATAATACCATAAACTGATAAATAGGAAGAATACAAGTCAACATGGAAAGACTCTTATGAAGCAAAGCAAGCTCAACAGAAGCAGAACAGTATACACGACTTCGTTTATATATAAAAAAGAAAAAGCCAAAGGCGGTAGAATTTCAGAGAGGCTTGGAAGGGGAGACAGAGGAAAAGTTTTTGTTTGGTGCTTTTAATTTTTTGTTTTGTTTTGTTAAAATGTGTGGTGTTCTACATTAGGTGTTTTATGTAAGATTTTACTTTTAGGTTTATTTATTTTTGTTGATGGATATTAAGCTTACTAATTAAAATATTTTTAAAGTTCCAATTGAATTCTACTATTCCTCTAGATCTCTATTTAGATTACTAAATTGATTAATTTGATTATGACTTGATTACTATTTTATTGTGTCTTGATCTGTAACAGAATTGTACCCTAATGCCTCATTATGGCATGGAGGTGATCCCAATGGAACATCATTAGGTTTGGCAGCTTTTTTTTTTCCATTCTAGAGAGTTCTCAAGCATAGTACCCACAAAGACACTGTCCACTTTCACAAGACAAGCTTCACTAAGAATAGAGAATTTAGCAACAGGCAATGACAGTTACTGAACCAAAGAAAATTTGGAAGTGGCCTAATCTGCTTTGTTGCTCTTCTGTTTATGCTGTAGTAGTTGCTACAATCACAGTTTTTAAACTTTCTACAAATACTAACTTAATTATTGGTATTCCAAATGTGATATCCAGTAAGAGGAGTGGATATACTACTAGAGGAGGTAAATTATGAAAATCTTGAGATTTTTCTCTATAAATCAAATAAGATAACATTTGTAGAATGCTTAGCACAGTGCCTGGCACATAGTAGACACTATGTAAAAGCCTATTCTTTTCTCTTTCCCTAAATGAAATTCAGTTTCATTCTAGTTAAGTAGAGGGATTAGTGATGTGTCTAACTAAAAAGCAACTTTCATTTAGTATGTCTTCTTCTTTTTTTTTTTTTTTGCTTTTTGGAAGGCAGTTGGGGTTAAGTAACTTGCCCAAGGCTAGTTTTTGTGTTAAGTGTCTGAGGCACTTGAACTCAGGTCCTTCTGACTCCAGGGCCAGTGCTCTATTCACTGTACCACCTAGCCATTCCTAGTGTGTCTTCTAATGATTTGGTGTTTTTTTTTTGGATAAAATAAGCAAAGTAATTTATTCACTCTTTTGACCATGACAAAAAAAAAGTTTAGCTTAGAATCCAGAATTTTAGTAACTTGAAAACTGCTAGTTATCTATGCAAATTCTTTTTATAGTCTTAATATAACAAAACCCTACGAAAGTGTGTTAAATCCTATGCTCTGTCCTTGCTGTATATTAAAGTCTGAGTGTGTCAGCGTCCTCCTGGCCCCTATTTAGTGTTTTTTTTCCCTCATCCTGTAAACTGTAAGTTGCAGCAGCAATACCCAAAGAATATGCAGCCATGGAAAGACCATATTCATATACTCCTTGGCTTACTCCTGATGGAGGAGGGGCACTTAAAGCTTCTGTTGCACTGTGGGACTGTAGATACAAACTCCTTAGCACATATGAGAATGGCAGGTGATAGCCCAGTGCCAAGGAGAGAGTGCTGGATTTGGAGTCAGAGCACCTGGGTTTGGATTCCAGCTTTGCCACTCACTATTTGTGTTACCTTAACTGGTTCACTTAACTTCTTTGGGCCTCAGTATCCTTCATCTGTAAAATGAAGGGGTTGAACCAGATGGCCTCTTGGTCCTTTTCCTGCTCTAAATTTAGAATCCTACATTTATCTAAGACCTTGTCATTTTAGAAGTAGAAATATAATCCACCACTACAAGCTAGTTCTTGGAAAAACTGAAATAGGAAGAGCTGGTCTTTGAAATGGACAAATGAAATGGACATGACAGAAAAGCCAATTATAATTTGATAGGAGTGTTTATTAACTGAGGTGACTGTCTCCCCAATAGGGAAGACAGCACTGAGTCTTCTGAAAGGTATACTTTTATAGAGCTAGGTGTTGCTAATCAACAATTCCAAGGGGGTGTAATGCCTTTAATGCTGTTTCTAGTGAAGCCTTGATTACCTAGCAAAGCCCTGGATACAAACATAAAGAGACCTGTATCTGGGGCATGTTTTCTAGCAACACAGGTGAAAAGTTCCTTCACTATTGTGGCCTATTAGGTGATTTCCAGGGACCCTGGTAGGGGCCCCTTCTGGCAGGTTTAGGGGGCTTTGGTGCATAATTTCTGATGGGCACTTCAGTCTTCATTGTTTTCTACCAAAATTCTAGATGCTCTCATGCTACCTCACGGTTTAGTGATTGGGCATCAAAAAGTTTGGGTTTGAGGGCTGGCTCATGTTAATAACTAGTTATATGAGTATGATCTAGACGTATAATGATTCTAGACTTCAGTTCCTCTTCTGGCCATGAGGAAATTGGAATGACTTCTATGGCCTTTTTCCGCGTGTACATTCTGTGATTCTAGAGGTACTATGACATAGATATGGTCTACCACTGCAGTTCCTAATCTGTTTCTGGTCTACTTAAGTAACTTTATCTTCTAGAGTCTTTTCAGTCCTTCCCACTTGTTCCCTGATTTATGTCACATTCCATCACTTTATCTATCAACAAGTATCCATTAAATATCTATCATGTGGCTGACCTGATACAAATCAGGGTTTTCTTTGATTTTCATGGTCGTAAACAGCTACTCAGATAAAATGCATTGTTATTTGGAAAGGGTCAGACCCTGTTTCCTGTTTACCATATTGCCATTTTACCAGTGGCCTCTTGGAGATAATACCTTAACAAAAAGTAGTGACTATCAAATACTATTTTAGGTTTTCTGAAAGGTTGCTAAGTGTCATACTTTGTGTCATTCTTCATTACCACAATGTAGCTAGTTGCATATTGTGTAAAGACTTGGACCAACCTTGCAGGGTACTGTTTTCCTCTTCTGGTGACAACAGCAGCAGCCTATGGAAGAAAAGCTGGATGTCAGCTGGAAGGACCTTACACATGTAATTATACAACAGGATATTTTTGGTATCCATAATAGCAAATCAAGTGACTTTACATATTGATTTTATTGAATTTTTAATGTCTATTTCTTCTACTGCACAAAACTAAATGTAGCTCCCCCTCTGTGCTGTGCTCATCCTTCCAACCCTCCCTCCCTCACACTGATAGGCTGGATTTCTTGATGATGACTGATTACTCTCGATTTCCCCTCCCCCCCATGTCTATGACTAACCCTGAAGAGTTGTGATTTCTAATGTTGTTGCTCATGAGCCACCCAGCGTGTGCCTCTCCCTTCAATATTGATCAACCAGTTGATATTGATTAGATTTTACAAAGAGATATTTTCTGAGATGTAGCAAGGAGAGAATTTACAAATTATCTCTCAAACCAAGGGCTAATTCTTCCACAGGAAGATTCAGGACAAACTTGAAACAGGAGTTTTGAAGAACATATATGGGTAACACATGGAGCCAAGGGGCACCTTACAAAGTTACTTGGCTGACTGGTCAACCCATTGTTGTCTGGGTCAAGTAGGCTACTTTGCTGTTATGCTGAAGACAGTTGTTGTTGGGACCTTGGGTGACTTTGATGGATCTCCTAGTCTTATCAGTTTCATGGACAGAGAGAGAGAGGTGGAGAGAGACAGAGAGAGAGAGAGAGAGAGAGAGAGAGAGAGAGAGAGAGAGAGAGAAGGGGATAGAAGATTTATTAAATGCTTGCTATTTGTCAGGCACTGTGCCAAATACTGGGGATGCAAATATAAGCCTCCCCCCCCAACAAAAAAGATACAGTTCCTGCTCTCAAGGAGTCTACATTCTAATGAAGAAATATAACATGTAAAAGAAAGTTAGAAATCAGGGGGTAAGGGAAAGGATACAGATGTGAGGGCAAGGTAGAAAGGTCTGGAGAGTCAGTAGTAGAGCCAGGAGGAAAGTGATCATGGATGGACTGGACACTTCCTTAAATGATGATCTCAGGCAGGAACTCATCAATCAGAGGAGAGGACTTCAAGGGTTCAGGCATCTTCAGGGTGAGAAAGTTGATGAAAGAAGGGGTAGAAAAGTCCTCAGGGTCAGGAATGAAGACAAGAGTGTTACTCCTTCACCAAAGACCAAGAAAAATGAAACAGAATGGGCATTGACGGTCCATGTGTTGATGTACATGTAGCAGCTGGGTGAAGGAAAAAAGCTTGCTTCTGCCCCTCCCTTCCCAGCACTGACAGCTCACAGCAATCCTTCCCACTTGGAAGACACTAGGGAAGAAAGTAAGAGATTATCCATTCAAATTTTTTGTAAGAATCCTTAGTTATGTCTCCTCAGCCAATTAGAAGACTGTCACCAGAGCACCAGTGTCTCGGTCACCTGCAGCAGGAAATAGGTTCACCAAGCATCCACATATGGGATTGGCAGCAGGAAGGGAACTACATGTGTTCTGTATAACTTATCAAGAAGGGAGAGTCTGCGCATGTTCCAAAGACTCTTGACCAGTCCCCCATTACATAACCATGCATCATATTTTAATATGTAATACACTAATCAACTGATTTTTGTCTTCATATTTTTCCAACTTTTCCTTATAGATTCCCAAATTCCTTTTTCTTTGTATGTGACCTTGTATGATCAAGTAATTTTACTTCTCTGGATTCCAGTTTCCTCATCTGTCAAATAAGGGTTTGAAATAAATGATCTAGATAACGTTTCAGCTCCAACATTCTGCTCTTTGGCAGAATATACTATAAAATTTGTACTGTACACAATTCTGGGAGGGATAGATAATACATTAAGTTACAGGATCCAGAAAAGGTCTCGACAGTCTATAAAGATAGATGAGATAAAATAATATTAAATTTAATAGTGACAAATGGAAATTCCTATACTTGGATTAAAAAAGTGAATTTCAGAAATACATAAAAGGGACATAGCTACACAATAATTGATGTGGGGTGGGGGGAAGATCTGAGAGGTTTTAGCGGACTGCAAACTCAATGTGAGTCATTACTGTGACACATGTCAGTCAAAAATACTAATGAAAGTTTAAGCTGCATTGAGAAAGAAATTCTGGCCAGAACATGGGAGGTAAGAGTCCTGCTATATAGTCTTCTCTGATCAGGCCACCTTTGGAGTATTGTATTCAGCTCTGAGTAACATATTTAGGAAAGACATATGAGTATTTCCTGGATACTCTGGAGAGTTATCCATAAGACAATGAAGGTGCTTATGACTATTTCATCCATAGACTGAGTAACAGGGGAGTAATTTAACCTGTAGAACAGGAGACATAGTGGAACATTATGACTCTATTCAAGTAGGGCTGTCATGTGGAAGAGGTATTAGTCTTGTTTTGCTTGGCCCTAGTGGGAAGTTCCAATTGGAAGTTCCAGAGAGTGACATTTCATTTCAAGTTAGGTTAAAAACAAAAACCCTTCCTGGCAATTAAAGCTACACACAAGTGGAATGGGTTACCTTGAGAGATAGTAGATTATCTCTCACTGGAGGTATTCAAACATATTATAGGATGACCACTTGTCCATTATGATATGGAGGGGATTCTTAAGTACAACTCTCGAGTACACTCAAGAAAACTGAATGTAAGAAGTTATACCTGCAAAGGCTCATTTATATCTAGGCCAACAAAATATTCTACCCTAGGCTATTCTACTTCCAAATTAATAGAGTCTTGGGGCCATCCATTTGACAAAGCAGTAGTCTTAAACAAGAGAAGAATAAGTTTCTCACAACACAAACATAAACAGGTAAGCATAATATAAGTTTTTTATTTGTGAGGTGGAGGAAATATTCAGAACCATTCTTCACCTCCCCTTAAACTCTCCCTGTTTTTAGTAAAGTCAGAAAGGTAGGATGAATGAGAATATAAGGGTTTGTGAGTTCTGCCAAACAAATAAAATTATTGAAAGACTTTAACAGAAGTTCCTTATTTTTAAATTTCTTTTTTGTTTGTTTGTAAATTGTAAGTAAGCATTGTGTCTGAAGGATTAATTAGTTCACCAATGTAGGATGTCACATACTCCAGAATTACTTTCTTTGCTTCTTTTTACCAAGAAAGTTACATAGAGGGTTAAAGGAAAGATTTTATTTATTTTTTTTCTTCTTTCTTCCTTTTTTTAAACTAATGAAATTGCAGAAGTAGTTCTATAAGTAAGCAAAAATGTAAAGGTGCAGGGGAGATTCAAAATAGGAAAACAGTGATCAGCCCAAATGTAGTTATGGTTCTAACTACACACAACTCAATATTAAAATTATCTTACATTATTTATTGTATTCTGTCGTGGGCTGCTCAGTGTCCAGCACTTAAACATGACTGGAGATGTAAATAAGAAATGATCAGGCCATGTAGGTAGCTCAAGGAAGAACAATGAACTCCATTTATTGATTCTTAGGACAAGGTTTTTATAGAGCAATGAGACAAAAAAAGACTCAAGTATTCTTATCATTATCTCAGCCTGTCACATCCTGGAAGTAGCATGGAATAGATAATTTGATAAGGATTTGTTATCTAGGAGACTAAGGTCTTAGGGTAAGAGCTTTGACCTAGGTCTCAGGTACCTGCTAATGCAGCTGCAGTCATAAACGGATACAATTGAGAGCAAACTTCAAAGCCAAAGCTGCAATCCTCAAAAGACATCATGTTTAGAGCTGACCACCCAAAGATACCTGAGTGCAGAGTCAGATATTTTGGTTCTCAATAACTAGAATCTTGAGGTATAGCCTATTGATCTTAGAACTCAAGCAATATCCTTATAAGTGTAACCCATAACTAAGAACTCAGGAGCTAACTTGATGAAAAGTTGCATCTCAAAGAGGTGTTTGATATTAGAAGTCCACTCTCATTGGGTAATTATCTGAATCCTGGATCAGGCCTCTTTAGCTTCCAACAGTGTTCCTTCCAAGATGTTTTTCTTTGATAAATTGAGGCAAAAATCTCCCTTTCTCAAACTCTTCACAATCTATCCCCTTATTATCTTTCCAGTATTCTTAGGTATTATTCCCTTTCATGCACTCTAGAAGCTAGCAATACTAATCAACTTACTATTCTTCACACATTTTACATCTCTGTACTTTTATTACTGGCTGTCCCCCCATGCCAAGAACCCTTTCTGTCCTCACCTCTAACTCTTAGAATCCCTATTTACCTTCAAGACTTAACCCAAACTACCACATTCCTGTTTTATTTCTTTTCCTTCCTTCCTTCCTTCCTTCCTTCCTTCCTTCCTTCCTTCCTTCCTTCCTTCCTTCCTTCCTTCCTTCCTTCCTTCCTTCTTTCTTTCCTTCCTTCCTTCCTCCCTCCTTTCCTCCCTTCCTTGTTGGCATAACTCCCTTTGAACTGTACTCATCATTTCATCTCTGTGTTTCCCCTCTACATCTCCTGAACAAATGTCTTTGAGACTACATTTCCCAGAAGCCCATGCAGTAAGGCATTGTGGACTTTTTCTCTGCCTACAGAAGATCATCTTGTCTCTCTCTACCAACCTTCACTGCATTAAAAAAAAATTGTAGAAAATTTGTGAAATACAACATTGAAGTACACTAATATTTTGAGATCTCTCAATTCAAATTGATTTCAGAGAAATAAAATATGGTAGATTTGTTTTTAAAAGCATGCTAGAAAGGAAAGATAAAGTAAAGTAATAATGAAATATAATACAAATATTTCTACAGTGAAGTGATATGCATGATGAAATATAAAGTGTTCAATACAAGAATAAAATTAAGACTGTATTAGGTTGAAAAAATACACTTTTGTTAACTTTTCCACTTTAATGGCTAGCTGGATTATTTTTTCAATTACTTCTGTATAAGCTTCAAAATTACAATTTTAGGAAAAAATCATATTGAAATCAAAAGTAAACTTTTAAGAAGACATACTACTTAGAGCAGTGAATGAATACGTACTCATGAGTGTGTTTTTAGCCAACAGATAAATAATATTTGATACAATATCTCATATAATAGAAGGTTATTAATAATAGCATTTATATATCACTTTAAGGTTTGCAAAGCACCTTGTAAATAACTTCTCATTTTATCTACACAATCACCCTGTATAAATTAGAAAACTAAGTCAAACAGTTTCCGTGACTTATCCAGGGTCACTAAAGTGCCTGAGGCAGGATTTGAACTCTCCTGACTCTAGGTCACCTAGCTGCCTGAATAAATATTTGTTGATTATTTGATTTAACAATTGAATATTATTTTGAATTAAAAAGTAAGAGAATGTGAAGGAAAGAGTTTTAAGTCATATGATAAAGTAAAGTTTAAAAATTTATTGTGATGATATGTTAACTGATATTTGTGCTTCATCATCCCATTAGCAAAAGAAATACTGAGAAAGGCATAGTGTCTAAGACATGGAAGTTAATAGTTCTGTTTTCTTTTGTCTCAATCAGACTCCTTCTGTGGTATTGTATTCAGTTGGGTGGGATGACATTTTTGGAAGGACATTTAAAAGTTGCAGAGCAGCCAGAGAAAAATGAATAAGACGGCAAAGACCTTGAGAACATGTTGAGACTGGTGGAAGGAACTGGAAAGGCTGTCGTGTATAAAATAGATTAGGCTTGTACTACTTGGCCCTAGAGGACTCAACTAGGAGCACTGGGTGGAAGCTGCAGAGAGACAGGTTTGTATTTTTTGGACTTGTAGTCAGGAGACAGGACAGGAATTAGAAATTATTTCCTTGATATGGATAACTTGTGTATGAAGAAACTCAACCAGTGAAAGTGGGCAGATTCTCTCTAATTTATAGTCTTAATTACCCAGAGCACTGAGAGTGACTTATGCATGGTTACATAGTCAGAATATATTTCAGTAGGTAGGACTTGAACCCAAGGCTTCCTGGCACCAAGACCATCTCAGAACATTTATTAAATGCTTACTGTATGCCAGGCATTGTGTTAAACATTGAGGATATAATGGAAGGAAAAAAGCATGGACCCTGCCCTCAAGGAATTCACATTCTTAACTGGGGAGATAACATGTAAATAACTATGTACATAAAATATTTAATGAGCAAATGGAAGGTAATCTCAAATGAAAGACTCTGGGGTGGAAGAGAGGACTAAGAAAGGCCTATTGAAGAAAGTGAGATTTGAACTGAGTTGAATGAAGCCAAAGAAGCTGAGAGGTAGAGAGGAAGAGTGAGAGTGTTCTGGATGACATCAGTGTTCTAGAAGTCATGGAATGAGAAGATGAAATGTGTTCTGAGAAGAGCAGCAAACTTGACCAGTGTCGTTGGATCCTAAGCAGTGTTCTCAAAATGTGGTCTGGTGACCCTGGAGGGTATCCAAGACCCTTTTAGGGGATCCATGAGGTGAGAACTATTTTTATCATAATAGTAAGACATTTTCATTTCTAATACAGTAAATAACAATCGATAAAACACATAAATAAAAAATTTTGGGTGAGGGGTCTTTAATAATTTTTTGAGTCTAAAGTGGGGGAAGAGTCTGGGAAGATGGCAAAGCAGGTCAGAAAAGTCCAGGCTCTACATATTTCCTCCACAAAAGAAAAGATAGAACATCACATGGAAGTGAAGGTGGAGCAGCAGAAATAAACACAAGCTGGGGTAAAGCCGTTGTTCTTTTAAGATAACTTGAGAAAACCCAAGGAAAAAACCTTCAGGAGTGGAAGTCTGGCCTCGGTGAAGTGCAAACATCTCCAGGCTGAGCAGGGGAAGATTGAAAGACACTCTACTGTCATAGGATGCCATGTTCAGCTCTGTTGATAAGACATGTTTCTAGCTGCTGCTGTGGGTGAGAAGAAGCAAGCACATACCCCATGTGGTAGCAGAGGGGTGGGGGCACTTGGCCAAGAGTGGAGCCCCAGGACAGAGGGGAGAGCTGAAGTTTGCAGCCACCAGAGGGACTGCAGGGAGCAAGAGTATTTGTGGATCATTGCAACTGGGGACCCTGTGGAGAGGAGTGTCCAAGGTTGGGCCCGTATAGAGCTCAGAAAATAACAGTAAGGGGGTGGCTAGTGAAGTAGTCAATAGAGCATCAGCCCTGAAGTCAGCAGGACATGAGTTCAAATCCAGCCTCAGACACTTAACACTTACTAGCTGTGTGACCTTGGGCAAGTCACTTAACCCCAATTTCCCTGCCTTCCCCCTCCATAAAAAAAAAAGCAAAAAAAAAAGAGAAAAGAAAATAACAGTAAGAAGGACCTGAGGCCTGGGGCACTATGGTCCATACCTCAGGACTAGAACCTGGTTACAGTAACAAGCTGCTAAAAATAAAACAATAAAAACTAAACATGAGTAAGCAAAAATCTTTCTCCTGACCATAGACAGTTACTATGGGGAAAGACAACATCTGGGTTCATGTTCACAGGAAGAGAGTAAACCTAAAAAGCCACTCCTTTTTCAAAGAGAAATATCAAATGATCACAAGCCCAAAAAGAGTTTTTGGAAGACCTCAAAAAGGACTTAAAACATCAAATAAGAGAGATTGAGGAAAAATTAGGGAAAAAAATAAGATCAATCCAAGAAAGTCAAGAAATTTATGAAAGGAAAGGCAACCAACTAGAAAAAAATATTCAAAACTTTAAGAAAAAAAATTCCTTGAAAACTAGAATTGTGCAAGGGGAATTTAATAATGTTTTAAGATGCCAAAAAAAATCAAAAGAATGAAAAAATAGAAGACAATGTGAAATATCTGATTAGAAGAATGAAAGATATGGAGAACAATATAAGAATAGTTGGACTACCTGAAAGTTATGATCAAAAAAAGAATCTTGATATAATATTATTAGAAATTATTAATGAAAAATGTACTGAAGTTCTGGAACAAGAAGGTAAAGCAGAAATGGGAAAAAAAATTCCTACCAATCACCACTTTTGAGAGAGCCCAGGAGGAAAATCTATAAGAATATCATAGTCAAATTTCAAAGCTCACAGGTTAAGGAGAAAATATTTTAAACAAGAAAAAAAATATGGTGGAAATATAATCAGGAACATACAAGACCTAGCAGCTTTTATATTGAAGGATCATATGACTTGGAAAAGCAAAAGAGCTGGGGTTAAAACCAAGGGTAATTTATGTAGCAAAGTTATATATAATCTTGAATGAAAAGAAATGGACGTTTGGCGAACTGAAAAATGTTCAGGTATTTATTACAAGACCAGAACTTAGTGGAAAACAACACATAAGATACAGGAGAAATACAAGGTAAACATTAAAGACCAATTATAAGGGACTCAATAAAGTCAAACTGTTAACTTCTGAGATGTGAAAATGTTATCAGCACTTTTATGACTGTCATCATTACTTGGGTAGTTTTGGACTGAGCTGAGTATGATGAAATGATTCTCAGAAATAAAGCTGGGTATGGAGTGGCAAAAAAGGTGCAATTATCTCCTACAAATGAGGTATGAAAGGAAGAACTGATACAGAAGAAGCAAGTTGGGGGGAAGTGCTGGTAGTGCTAGAACATATACATCTAGAAGGGTATAAAAGTTTTAAAGTTAGAAAGAAATAAGAGGGCAAAGGGATAGGATGAGGGAGGGACTTTTAGAAGGGTGTATAGATTAAGAATTAGGAGAGTGGGGGAGAGAATAAAGGAGGTACTCTTAGAAGAGTGGGTAGATTAGGAAACAGGAGGTGAAGGCAGTAAGTAGAAGTTAAGATAAGGAAGGAAGGATAGGATAAATAAGATGAGAAAGGTAATGAGGAAACCTAAGATGGAGGGAAATGCTCAATGAGTAATTATAACTTTCAATGTGAATGGGATGAATTTACCCATAAGATGGAAACAAATAGCAGAATGTATTTAAAACTCTGAATTTGACAATATGTTGCTTACAAGAAACACTATAAAAATGAGAGATACACACAGACTTAAGATAAAGGGTTGGAGAAGAATTTATTATACTTTAGCTGATGTAAAAAAAAATCAGAGATAGCAATAATGATCTCAGACAAAGTTAAAGCTAAATTACATTAAAAGAGGAAAAAGAGTTCGTTGAAAATGATTGTAGATTGTATAAAACAGCTGAGAGAATATGTGCCAAAACAGACCCAGACTCTTTGGATTATTTTACCCTAATGCCCTGGGGGAAAAATTACTTAGATTTGGCTCAAGTCTAAGGTCTCTCCAAGGTGTAGCATAGAAAGGCATGCAATGTACAATATGAACCAAATATGGTACAGGTATTTATTTCCTCTACACAAGTGAAATGGTAAACATAAAAAGCTTTCACAAGTGTGCACTGATAAGAAGAACTTTAAGCAAGCAGCAGTGTTAACTACTGTTATATTTTCCTAGGAGTTTAAGACTTTAAACATCAAGACGTGAAGCAGTTTACTTGACTGCTGAATAGGCATTTCACATTTCACACTTGTTCCCCTCAAAGTACATTTCTTTTAGCAGGCTAGGCCAACGACTGAACTCCTTCATTTGTTGGTGCATAAACTCTATGATGCAGCAACTGCCAGCTCTGACCAAAGGATCCAGAATCTTCCACCTCTCTAGATTGGATTTGTCTGTCTCAGGAGCTCTGTTTAGTCATCTATGCTCAGGAAAGGAAAGAAAAAAAGAGGAAAAGGCAGTCAGGGACCTCAGGGCCTCAGCTCATCTGTCCAATGGCTTGCTTTCATTGCCACAAAAGAGAAGTCCTCATTTCTGCCTTCTCCACTCACTTCTTCAGGGGTGTAATGGAACAGAATCACATAATCTATAGCCAAGTAGAGAAAAGACAAAGACAGCCCAAGGCAAAGCTCTCCCATTTAATCTTCTACTGAATCAGTATATTTTTTCTGTTCAGTTAAGAATTAGGGGATTGCTTCATCATCCCCAAAGTACCCCAGTCTTGCAGAATCAATTCACTCCTGACCTGGCTGGAAGTAGCCAGGGTATTCATTGTCTTCAAAGCTCCCAAGTACTCAACTAACACATGTTAAACCGGAGGTAGGCAGGGTTCTCTACACATGCCCAGTTATACATATTTATAAGAAAAATTGATTTCAGACAGTTATTTTCTTGTTTCTTTTGTCTCTACTTAAAGTTTTCACGGTAGATTATTTTAAATAGAAGGCTTTGCTGATGTATATAAAATATGATTGAGTTACAAACTTGATTTATTCACAATTGATTTAGGAGTGCTTTAATTTCATAAGCAAGGCATACCTATGTTAGTTACTGATTTTTGCATATTTATAAATTATGACGAATTTAATTCTCTATTAATTTCCAAAACTTTCAGATTCCACTTGACTAATTTTTTTTTTGCTAATAAAAGTCAATAGTGGTTATAAGGCATTTTGAAATTTCCTTTTTATTTTTTTTTAACGATCTTGTACACCAAACTTTAATGTCCTATTTGCCATAGTCCTATTTTTCCCAAAAATATCTATCAAGAAAGAAGCCAGCTATATTGGTAATCAATGCTGAATGAATAAAGAAAAATATAATTTCCTAAATGGAATCTGACCCTCAAGAAATCAACTTTAACTTTAAGGCAGAACTTGAGTAGCAATCAGCATGCTGTAATTGAAAGAACACTGGATTGTGAATCATGAGACCTGGAACCTCATCCTGACCCTCTCACTTTATAGCAATAGTTGAGTAAATGATTTTCTTCTTCCAAATCTCAGCTTTTTTACTTTAAAATGATACTCTGACTGAATAATCCCAAAGTCCCTTCTAGCTCTAAGGACTTGTTTTTTGCCATAGCTTTGGATAACAAATCAGTTATGTTCCATAGATAGGAATGTGGTAATCACCATTATAATTGCTAAATGAAGTCTTTTTACTTAATAAAGTCAATGAAAGGAAACATGGCAGAGTTAATAGAAGTGGGCATACCTAAGTTCAAGTCTTGCTTCTGATCATATGACCATGCGCAAATCACTTAATTACTTGGTGCTCTAGGCAGCTCTCTAAGGCTATAAGTTGCAGAAAAGTTGCTGATCTACATTGGTATCTTACCAGAGTTTCCTTATATTAAAACAATCTGAAACAAAAAATGATCCATAAATTCAAATTTAGGATCATATATTTAGAACTGGAATGGACATCAGGGGCAAGTCAAAGCCCAGAGTGATACAGTTTCTAGCCTATAGTTATCCTTGTCATCCTCGTTTTTGTTCATCCTTCATTCCCAAAGAGGACCAATGACATCAAGAGCGTCATGTCTTGCAAGTAAACTGAATTAAAGTGAGGTAGAGCTGTGCAAAGTCATCAGCCCCATTCTCTCTTCAAGAGTCATTGGAGCTCAGTGGCAAGACATAGGTCAGAATAAGTGGTGATGGCCCAGGATACAGTGAAAGACCTTGGCCTTTTTAAGCTAAGGTCTTTGACAGGTATCAGTTTGTCCCATTCAGTAGTTAAAGGCTAGGTAAGAATTGAGGTAAAAGATGGCCTGCTTTGCCTTTACAAAAGAATCAGTGAGGGAGGGGAAGACCTTAAGAATTTCTGGTCCAGAATAGAAACAACTGCTATACGCATACTCCCAGTAATCAAAACCCAAACAATGAGAAAGTGAGGCTTGGGCTGGGGCCCATTACTAGCCAATCACTGAGAACCAGAATGATTTGTGTTTAAAGGAATAGTCAAGTACCTCCTTTGAATCAAAGCCTGTTGGTCATTTATGATTTCTTGAAATATAGCTCTGGAAGCCCATAGTCACACTTTTTTTTTTTTCTGGAGAGAGGAAGGCAATTGGGGTTAAGTGACTTGCCTGAGGTCACATGGCTAGTTTTGTGTTAAGTGTCTGAGGCCAGATTTGAACTCAGGTCCTCCTGACTCTAGGGCTGATGCTGTCTGTATTCACTGCACCACCTAGCCACCCTGATAGTCACACTCTTAGTGATTAGCTGAAACATGATTTGAACCTTGGTTGTTGTAATGGAGATCTGACACATGCACAGAGTACTTTAGCTCACTTCTCTCCAGATAAGGGAGTCTAGAGGAACCTAGGAAACTTGCTTGTGTGAGATTCATGATGTGGAGCTGAAGTACTTTGGAGAGACTATGGAGCATGCATGGTCATTGCGTAACTGGTTCTGGTTGGCTAACCACATATTGAAGAAGCAGCCTGTTGATTAACTGCAAATACATTCAAAAAAACTTGTTAGCTTTTGGCACTGCCTCTTTGCCTCATTTGGTGACTCCTTTACTTGTAGTCTTTAAAGTCTTTAAAGCCAGTGCTATAAAGGAGCCTGTGGTACCTTCTCCTTTCTGAGGCAATATGACTGTGTAAAAGGGCACCTATATATGAAATTGCTGTATCCCTTCTTCCCCCTCTTAAATGAAAGGTGCTGAAGCCTCTGATCTTGTAAGTTTGAAAAGTCAGGAGGACATTGGTATCTTAGGATACTAAAGTCTGAGTTCCAGAACCAGTGTATGAACAATGCCCCCAGGATCAAGGAATAAACTTTGGGACCCTAGTCTAGCAATAATTGAGAGAAGGACTAATTTGGCAGAGATGCCTTCTTTGGATATGAGCTTTAGGAGACCAATCCTATGTAGGAACTGAACTAGTGTGAGCCTACTCTTCCCAGAGACTGAGGTGGTATATGGAAGAAAGTTTCCTGGAGGTGTTAAGGGGAAATGTTGGTACTGTGTTCTTTAAAATAAATATCACTTCACAAAAACTAATTGATGTTACATGATTAAATCAAATTAGGCCCATGTTACTGGTAACTAACTATGAGGAGAACATAGCCATTGTGGACTTGAGCTGATGGCAATAGAGAAGCCTGAGTTCTTCAGGTTACCCTAGAACTCTGAGGGGCAGATGTGTAGCATGTTATCTGACTCCTGAAGAGTGAGCCAAAGTATATACCTTCCTGACTGCCTGCCTTATCTAGTACATTATGCTGCTTCTTAAATGTCAGAACATTCTTCAAGCCAAAATAGAACAAATGATCTAAGGATCTCCAAGCTCTACATTTTTAAAAAGCTTAATTATGTCTAAAAACTCATCTCTGTCTCTCTTATCTATCTGTCTCTGTCTCTCTGTCTCTGTCTCTGTCTCTCTCTGTCTCTCTCTCTCTCTCTTTTTTTAGTAATTCACCAAAATCCATCAAGTCTTAATTTACGAAACTACAAATTACTATTATAGAAATAAAACTAAATGAGTGAAGTAACCATACCAAGGTTTGACTTTTCTGTTATGAAGGCCAGGGGGCACTGTGGTTCAATGTAAACTTTGTACTCTTTGAGTTCTATAGTCTACCCACTATAGTGATTCAAAGTGGAACTAACCCAAAATAGTCTTGCAGAAATAAAGTACTGTCATGTTTAATAGTTTGTCCTGGTAATGATGATGTACCATTCATCATAGGCAGTGTAACTCCACTCTCAGGTTTTTTCAGTTGTAAACAATTCCTTCCATCTTAGAATCTGAGAAGATCCTTTAATTAAAATGACCCAGGCATATATTAAAAAGTTTGTAAGGGACCCAAACATCAGAAAAGATCTTATTTCTATGATTACCCTTACTTCATCTGAAATTAGTCAAATCTTGTTAATTCTAGTGTCTCAATATCTTTTACATCTGCTTTCTATTTTCCATTGACACTACTATAATAGTAGGTGTAGCTCTTATCAACTTCTTTTTAAATTTGTTTTTTATTTGTTTTTAGTTTTTGATATTCACTTCTATAAGATTTTGAGCTCTAAATTTTCTCCCCCTTCCTCCTGAAGATGGCATGCAATCTGATACAGACTATACATGTAAAATCATATTAAACATATTTCCACATTAGTCATGTTGTAAAGAAGAATTAGGGGGCGGCCAGGTAGCACAGAAAGTAAGAGCACCGGCCCCAGTGTCGGGATGACCTGGGGAATCGAATCCGGGCTCAGACACTTAGCACCCACCCAGAAACACCTGGCCGTGTAACCTTGAGCAATTAACCCCAATTGCTTAGGGGCGTCCAGGTGGCTCAGCAAGTAAGGACACCAGCCCCAGTGTTGGGATGACCTGGGGATCGAATCCGGGCTCAGATACTTAGCACCACACCTAGAAATAACTGGCTGTGTGACCTTGAGCAAGTTACTTAACCCCAATTGCTGAAGAAGAAGAAGAAGAAGAAGAAGAAGAAGAAGAAGAAGAAGAAGA
>NW_027186523.1:33273533-33299081 GCF_028583685.1 Petaurus breviceps papuanus
GAAGAAGAAGAAGAAGAAGAAGAAGAAGAAGAAGAAGAAGAAGAAGAAGAAGAAGAAGAAGAAGAAGAAGAAGAACCAAAAAGTAAAACCACAAGAAAGAAGAAACAAACAAAAAGAAAATAGTATGCTTCATTCTGCATTCAGACTCCATAGTTCTTTCTCTGGATGTGGATAGCATTTTCCATCAAAAGTCTTTTGGAATTATTTTATATCCTTGTATTGCTGAGAAGAGTTAAATCTATCAAAGTTGTTCATTGTACAATGTTGCCGTTACTGTTTACAATGTTCTCCTAGTTCTGCTCACTTCATTCAGCATCAGTTCATTTAAGTCTTTCCAGGTTTTTTTGAAGTCTGTCTGCACATCATTTCTCATGAACCAATAGTATTACATTACATTATCACAATTTGTTCAACCATTCCCCAATTGATGGCAACTCCTGAAAGTCCAATTCTTGACCACCACAAAAAGAGCTGTTATAAATATTTTTGTACATGTGGTTCCTTTCCCCATTTTTATGATCTCTTTGGGATACAGACCAAGAAGTGGTATCGCTGGGTCAAAGAGCATGCACAGTTTTATAGACCTTTGGGCATAGTTCCAAATTGCTCTCCAAAATGGTTAGAACAGTTCATAACTCCACCAACAATGTATTACTGTTCCAATTTTCCTACATCTTCTCCAACATTTTTCATTTTCCTGTTTTGTCACCCTTACCAACTTATTTACTACATAATTTTAATAGTTTCCTAATCTATCAGTTTTTGTGTATGTGCCATGTACTGCTGAGAAGGTATATTCCTTTTTATCCCCCTTCAGTTTTCTCCAGAGATCTATCATATCTAGCCTTTCTAAAATTCTAATTGCCTCCTTAACTTCTTTCTTGTCTATTTTAAGATTAGATTTATCAAGTTCAGAGAGGAGGAGATTGAGGTCCCCCACAAGTATAGTTTTGCTACCTATTTCTTCCTCTAATTCCCTTAACTTCTCCTCTAGGAATTTGGATGCAATACCACTTGGTGCATATATGTTAGGTAATGATATTGCTTCATTCTTGATGGTACCTTTTAGCAGGATGTAGTTTCCTTCCTTATCTCTTTTAATTAGATCTATTTTTGCTTTTGATTTGTCTGAGATAAGGATTGCTACCCCTGCTTTTTTTACTTAAGCTGAAGCATAATATATTCTACTCCAGCCTTTTACCTTTACCTTGTGTGTATCCTCTTGTTTCAATTGTGTTTCTTGTAGACAGCATATTGTAGGATTGTGGATTTTAATCCATTCTGCTATCTACCTCTGTTTTATGGGAGAGCTCATCCCATTCACATTCACAGTCACGATTACTATCTGTCCTTTTTCCTTCATCCTATTCCCTCCCCTATTTATGTTTTTCTTTCTTCTTTCTCCCTTCCCTCCTTAAGAGTTTTCCTTTTGACCACCACCTCCCTCAGTATTCCCCCCCATTACCTCCCCCTTTACCTACCCTTTCCCTTACTATTTCCCTCCCTTCTAACCACCTCCCCCTTCTTATCCCCTCCTTACCCCTCCTAGTGCCTATAGGACACAATGGATTTTTATACTTATCAGAGTATGTTATTCCCTTTTTGACCCCAAACCAATAAGAGTAAATTTAATATAGTGCTCCTCTCCCTCCCTCTTTTCCCTCTATTATAATGAGGTTTTATGTCTTTTCACATTAGAATCTTAAATTTAAATGATTATGTTGATCCCCCTTTGAATCAGAATCAATGAGAATAAAGTTGATATGATGTTCATCTCCCTCCCTCCTTCCCCTCTACTATAGTATGTTTTTATGTGTCTTTGTGTGACATACTTTACCTTTTTCTGCCTCATCCTTTCCTTTTCTTCCATTACAGTCCCTTTGAACTTAATAAGTTTTTTTAAATAATCAGATTAATTCATTTATACCCACACCCTCTATCTATGTATATCCCTTTTATTTATTTTATTTTTTTTTAAAGCAATTGGGGTTAAGTAACTTGCTCAAGGTTACATGGCCAGTTATTTCTGGGTGTAGTGCTGAGTATCTGAGCCCGGATTTGATCCAGGTCATCCTGACACTGGAGCCGGTGCTCTTACTTGCTGAGCCACCTGGCCGCCCCTAAGCAATTGGGGTTAAGTAACTTGCTCAAGGTTACACGGCCAGGTGTTTCTGGGTGGGTGCTAAGTGTCTGAGCCCAGGATTCGATCTCCAGGTCTTCTCAACACTGGAGCTGGTGCTCTTACTAGCTCTGCTACCTGGCCACCCAACGTATATCCCTTTTAAAGGTCACGATAATCATATAAATTTCAATACTGACAGGTATCAGCTTCTCATATAGGGATGTAAACAGTTTGCTCTTACTGCATCCCAAGTTATGTGCATGTGTGCCTCTGTATGTGTGTGTGTGGGTTATCCTTGTGTACCTTTTTATGTCTTTCTTGAGTCTTGTAACTGGAGATTAAATTTTCCATTGAGTTCTGGCTTTTTCATCAGGAAAGTCTGGAAGTCCATTATTTCATTAAATGACTATCTCCTTGCCTGAAAGATTATGCTCAGTTTTTCTGGGTAGTTGACCCTTGGTTGCAATCCTAGCTTTTTTGCCTTATGAAATATCAAATTCCAATTACTCTGATCTTTTAATGTAGAAGATGCTAGGTCCCGTGCAATCCTGATTGTAGTTCCACAATATTTCAATTGTTTTGTTTTGACTGCTTGCAGTATTTTCTCCTTTACCTTATAATTCTGGAATTTGGCTACTATGTTTCTTGGAGTTTTCAATTTGGGATCTCTTTCAGGAGAAGTCCACTGAATTCTTTCAGTAACTATTTTTCCCTCTGTTTCTAGGACTTCAGGGCAGTTTTCTTTGACAATCTCTTGGATGTTGTTCAGGCTGCTTTTTTCATCATGGCTTTCTGGTAGACCAATAATTCTTAGGTTATCTCTCCTGGATCTGTTCTCCAGGTCAGTTTTTTTTTTCCAGAGAGATATTTTACACTTTCTCCTAATTTTTCAATCTTCATGTTTGGCTTGACTGACTCTTAATGCATCATAGAGTCCTTAGCTTTCATTTGACTGATTCTAATTTTTAGTGAATTATTTTCTTTGGTTAGTTTTTGAAGCTCCTTTTTTAGGGAGGTGTTTTCTCCAGTTAGATTTTGAACCTCCTGTTCCAGTTCACAAATTTTACTAAGAATTTGTTTTCTTCAGTGAGATTTTTCTTTTTTCCAATTTGGTCACTGTAGATTTAAATTTACCGTCTACTTCTCTAATTAGTTTTTTTTTTCATTTTTCAAATGCTTTATTAACTTCTAATTTACATCATTCATTTCCACCAGATTTTGAGCTACAAATTTTCTCCCTGTTTTCCCCCTATCCACTGCCCCAAAATAGCAGTCCCACAGGCTATCCCCTCCTCCAATCTGCTCTCTCCCATATTTTCTCCCATACCCCTTTCGACTTTTCCAGTAGGACATGGTGGATCTCTATGCCCCAGTACCTGTATATCTTATTTCCCAATTACATGTGAAATAGTATTAATAATAGTATATATACATATATATATATATATATATATATATATATTGTTTTTTTAAACACTTGATTTTAAAACTTTGAATTCCAGATTCATTCCCTTCCTCCCTTGTTACCCCACCCTTACTGGGAAGATAAGCAGTTCAGTATAGGTTGTACATGTGTAGCTAATGCAAAACAATAACATAGTAAATATATTGTAAAAGACTGACTATATTTGCCTCCTCCTATCTCACTTCCCACTTGTTCTATTCTCTACTTTGATCCGGTCCTTTTTCAAAAGTGGGTGCTTCCAACTTCCCTCCCCCCCCTCAGCCTGCCCTCCCTTCCATCATTCCCCCCTCTGATCCCCTTCCCCCCTACTTTCCTGTAGGGTGAGATACCCTATTTGGTGTGTATGTCATTCCCTCCCTGAACCAAATTCAATGAGAATAAGGTTGACCCATTCCCTTTTACCTTCCTGTTCTTCCCCTCCATTGTAACAGTTTTCCCTTGCCTCTTCTATATGAGATAGTTTGCCCCATTCTGTCTCTCCCCATCTCCTCTCATTATATTCCTCTCTCACCCCTTAATTTCACCTTTCAAGTATCATCACTTCCTATCAAATTGGTCCTGTGCCCTCTATCTATGTATACATGTAAACATATATACACACATTCACATATGTATTCATATGCCCATATACTCTCATAAATAGACATATATATATATATTTCTATTCCCTTCAACTATTTTCATACTGAGAAAAGTTTCATCAGTTACAATTATTGTTTTTCCATGTAAGAATGTTAATAGTTCAACTTTGATAAGTTCCTTGTGATTTCTTTTCCTGTTTACCTTCTCATGCTTCTCTTACTTCTTGTATCTGAATGTCAAATTTTCTATTCAACTCTGTTTTTTTCATCAAGAATGCTTGAAACTCCTCTATTCCTCTGAATGACCATATTTTACCCTGAGACATGATACTCAGTTTTTCTGTATAGGTGATTCTTGGTTTTAATCCCAGCTCTTTTGACTTCTGGAATATCACATTCCAAGCCCTCCGATCCCTCAGTGTAGAAGCTGCTACATTCTGGATTATCCTGATTGTGTTTCCACAATATTCAAATAGTTTCTTCCTGGCTGCTTGTAATATTCTCTCATTGATCTGGGAATACCAGAACCTGGCTATAATATTCCTAGCAGTTTTCTTCTTGGGATCTTTTTCAGGAGGTGATCGGTGCATTCTTTCAACCTCTATTTTGCCCTCTGGTTCTAAAACATCAGGGCCATTTTCTTTGAGAACTTCCTGGAGGAAGATTTCTAAGTTCTTACTTTGATCATGGCTTTCAGGTAGTCCAATAATTTTAAATTATCTCTCCTGGATCTATTTTCCAGATCAGTGGTTTTTCCCATGAGATAGTTCACATTGCCTTCTATTCTTTCAATTGTTTGGATCTGTTTAACAGATCTTGATTTCTCATAAAGTCATTAGCTTCCATTTCCTCCAGTCTAAGTCTGAAGCAATGATTCTCCTCATTGAGCTTTTGAGATTCTTTTTCCATCTGGCAAATTCGGCTTTTTAAGGCATTTCTCTCCTCATCACCTTTTTGAGCCTCTTTTGCCAATTGAGTTAGTCTATTTTTTAAGGTATAATTTTCCTCAGTCAGCCTGTTGACTCTCATTTTGTAATTTTCTTGCATCGTTCTCATTTCTCTTCCCAATTTTTCCTCCACTTCTCTTATCTGCTTCTTAAGGTCCTCTATGGCCTGTAACCAGCTTGTATTTTCCTTTGAAGCTTTTGGTGCAGGAGTTCTGTCTTCATTGTCTTCTTTCTGTTCCATGCTTTGCTCCTTTTTGTCACCAAAATAGGAGTCTAATGTTGGAATCTTCTGTCTGCTTTGTTTCCTTTGCCTGGTCATGTCACTCTTCAGTCACTTTTTGCTTTTTGCCACAGTAGGACTCTGCCACCAGACAGGGGAGATTTCGTCCCAAATGCTGGTGTTTTCTCAGCTGCCAGAGGTATTATATGGGTGCCCTCTCTGAGGCCTCCACATGCTCAGGCAAGCTTGACACACACCCCAGGACCTCCTGCTAGACTGCAATCCAGATCCAAGCAGGTTAAAGCAAGAGCAATTACCCCTCAGACTGGTCGCTTTGTCCCCCTACACTCTGCAGGCCTGGAGCTGAAGCTGCCAAGTGGAGCTGGCTGGCTGTGCCAGGTGTCTCAGACGCTTCTCGCCCTGGGGGCAAAAACTGAAGTATTCCCACTTACTGGGTTCCAAAGTCCAGACTGCACTGACCTCTCACTTTGTTCTTCATGTCTATATATTGATAAATCTGGGAACAGCCACAGTTGCTGGTGATCTGGAGTCCCTCTGGCCGGTAGCTGGTCAGGCCCACCCTGTGGCTAAAACCTCCGGCTCATGCGGGCCTGGGCTCAGCTCCTAGAGTGCTGCGCTGGCTGATTCCTGCAGGCCTGCCCGGCTGTCCTCAGTAGGAGGTTAGCTTCTCTGTGTCATTTTGTGGGTTGTGCAGCTCTAAAATTTGTTCAGAGTCCCCTTTTTACATTGATTAGGGAAGGTGGAAGCCAGAGCTGCTCAGAGGTCCTGCTTCTACTCCAAAATCTCTACCTCTCTAATTTGGCTTTTAAAATCTTTCTTGAGCTCCTCCAAGAATGCTTTTTGGGCTTGCGACCAGTTCGTATTTCCTTCTGTCATCTCAAGTGTGAGTATAGAGTCCATGTTGTCCTCTGTATTTGATTATTCTTGCTCACTATTGTAAGCTTGGATTGATTTTCTTGCCTTTCCCTTCTCAGCTTCCTTCTTTCCTATTGTGATTTTCTATTTCCTGATTTCTCAGACTGGGAGCTAAGGGCCTGGTTGTTGACTTTGTGTGCTACATGTAGCCTCTGGGTGTCTAGACTGAGGCCAAGGCCAGGGCCAGGACTCTTAGTGTTTCCCCTGAGTTACCCTGAGGCTCACAGAGTAACCTGTGGTGGAGGGGTGGTCTGGGAGCTTCAGATTTCCGCTTCTATGACCCTAGGCTACAGCTCAGGCAGGCTCAGCAGCTGGAGGCTGGCAATGCTGATGTCTGCAGATTCCCTGGTGGTGCTAAGGTCCACCTGGGCTTGTGTTGGTAGTGCTTGCTGGCTCCACCACCCTGGGCTTTGGGAGCTCCTGATGGTCAGCTGAGATGGAGCTTGTTGGGACTCCTCCTGCCCTTCACTTCAGACTCCTTACTGCCTCAGTTACACCCTTTCTCAGTGTTTCCTAAACCTGAGGCTATTTCCACTATTTTAGGATTTTACTCTGGGTGGGACATTTCTCTCTGGGTTTTCTGGGTCAGGGAGGGGGAATCAAAGCAGCTAGGGCTTACTTTGCCATCTTGGCTTCTGGAAATTCAGGTAGTTGATTTTTAAACTTCCTGGCTGTAAGCTGATAGCCCCAGGTGAAGCTGCTTTCTCTTACCCAGCTCCGACTCATCCTCAGTCTTGTGGTGGAGGGTTGCCAATCATCCTTGTGGTGGGTGAGTCCACTGGCTGGTTCTCCTCACTCTGCTGTAGTCTGCTCTCTGGTCTTCACTGGTGCAGCCCCCACATGTTCTGTGCTCCCCCCACCCAGACCTCAGTGGGCACTTTCCTGGGCTGGAAATCTGCCACCCTCCCATCTCCCAAGGGATTCTGTCACTCTAAAATCCATTCAAATTCACTTTTTAAAATTTAGTGATGGGATTCATGGAGGAGCTTAGAAAAGTTACTGCTTCCATTCTGCCATCTTGGATCTGCCCAGCCACAATTAGTTCTTAGCAAAAGAATTTGCTATGTTGGCATTATAAGCATAATGAAACAAAACATTTCCTGCTCCCCCCACTGCAGTTATCTCACATGTTCTCTTCAAAAATACATACAGCATCTGTGGGAAGAATAGAAACAAATTTAGAATACAATAAGGCACACAGGTAGTGCTCACAGGTAATATTCCATTCTCTCATGTACCTCTGTTGTTATTTTTTTTAACCCCATGAATAGCTTTTATTTTTTTCATAGTCCCTAGAGATGTAGTAATTTATTTAATTATTTGTGCTTTCTTTGGTAGTTATATTTATTTACTTTTCTTGTATTTCCATTTTTGGGGGCTATTTGCAAATCAAATAATGTGCTTATGTCTGGGTCTTAGGGTAGGAATGCTTCAAAAGTCTTTCTTCTTGAATATGCATATTTCTTTCACTGATGTTTAGGCTCAGGTTTGCAGAGTATGTCATTTTAGGCTGCATCTTGATCTCTTTTGCCTTTTCATAATATATTATTCTATTTCTTTATGTGATTACTGGTGGGTGCAGAATAATCTCCTAGTAAAAATTCCTTCCTTTTGCATTTGAAAATCTTTCTCCTGGTTGCTTGAAGAATTTCTTGCTTTTATTGGATCAATATATTTGACCATTTACTACTTGAAGGTGATTTTTTCTTTTTTTCCTGGAGGCGATTGGTCAATTATTTTGATTATTGTTTTGTTTTCTGCAGTTTAAAAGTTGTAGGCAGTTTTTGTATATTATTTCTTGTATTGTAAGTGTTCAGATTTTTTGACTTGTTGTTTTCTTCTGGTAGATCTATGATCCTTAACTTATTACTATGCATCCTCTTTTTAAGATAAATGTATCTTGCTTATGTAGAAAAGATATATTCTTTTAATGTTACTGCTTTTTGCTTCTTTTCTTCCTAATTGTCCTTTACTTTAGTAAATTTGTTTTCCAAATCTGTTGTTCTCACTTTCACTTCTTTGGAGAGATTTATCCCCATTGATTCAAGTGGTGTTGTTTTCTGTTCTGCTATTCATTTCTTCTCTATAGGCCTTAAATCCTGCAATTTGTTCCTATATAACTACTTCTCTCAAAATTATGATTCTGTCTTAAACAGTTCTGGAACATCCTTATAAAATTCCATGTCCTCCTAGGTATCTACAAGGTTCTGTATTTCATCAGTTGTTGGTTCAATTTCCTTTGTCTTTCAATATTTGTTCAGGGACACTTAATTTTGTAGATATCATTACTCAATTTTCCTATTATTTTTAGTATCTTTTTAAAAATGTATCTTCTTATGCTCTAGGTTTCAAACTAAATTTCATCTTGAATAAACCACTTGGTAGTTTTAGCCTTTTTTCATTATATGCCCTGTCGCTCATTTTCTGACTTCTCCCCCTTTGATATAGGATTTTTCCCTAGGGCTTCACTACAAAATTGTCTCAACTTCTCAAATTAAGGAACTTACTTTTCACAAGGGCTTAGTACTTATCTCAAGTAACTAATGGGAGAACAAGACTAGCTATCTCCCTTTCATATTTGGTGAGACCCCTCATGCTAGTCTCTTGCCCCAGATTCCTCTTCTTTTTTTAGTTCTCTAAATGGGCTGAGTCAATGTCTGCCTGTTTTTGTAGGCTCTGAGCAGGGTGGAGTGTGTGTTTCAGGGCAGAGTATTTTCCCTACTTATGGTTCCCATGCAGAATGTAGTCCCCTTCTGCACATGGCTATACAGAATTGATGTATTCTCTTTATTGCAACTGAATGATGAAGGAAGGCTGGGATGAGGAATGTTAGCAGAGAGTACAGCAAGAGAGAAATCCCTGAGTGGATCCCAAAGCCAAAACTGTTGTGGAATAGTTTGAATCCCTGCCAGAGCCTTAAGGCTAGTGGGTAGGAATGTGTTGAGTGATCAAGTCAGGGATTATTATCAATCACTGTAAATTCATAAGGCTGTTACCTTGTTGAGCTTCTTGCTGTCTTGTGCCAATCTACACAATCATCATTGTTCTACCGCAGGCACATAATTCCCTTTTTATTTTATTTTTTGAGTGTTAGTGGGGACTGGAGAAAATAGATAATCTTCTATCTTATTGGTCACATGACTCAGAAATACAACCCAACTCTCAATTGCCAGCTCTTTTCTCTCCTGCTAAGGGTCTTACTTCTTGAAGCTGTAGATGCTGCTTCTGCTTTTCTGAAAGTGGTGTTTCTTATTGGTTAAGTACCTTCTCTTTGAAGCTGTATGGCTGATGGGGAATGAGGAGGAGGTAGAAATTCTCTCCTTTCCAGTAGAGAGGAGGTAGAAACTCCATCCTTCCCAAGAGCAACTTCCTCTCAGTGGTTATAATCCTTCTCCAATTCTGTATTAAATTAATCGACTGCCTAATGGCTGGATCCCTTGTTTTTATACAGGTTTAAGAATCATGACTGAAAATCTTGACTAGTCATTAAATATTTCCTGTGTGGTGTTAGTTAACTTCATTTAGACAGAGTGACCAATATTTTGGTTCTAAGAATAGTGTAACCAGAAAAAGTGAAGTATGTAGAATTGTGTTCAGCCTGAAAAACTGAAATGAGATTCCTAATGTATGAAAGAATGTCTTGCAATTGGGAGATAAGAGTGAGTTTCTTAGGGAACATGTGAGTGAGAAAGAAGGGTTCTGAAGGTTTGATTAAGACCAGGTACTCTTGATATTCATCTAGATTTAGAGAGGACTCCAAAGTGTTGTCTGGAACTTCCCAATGGGCCATGGCATGACTGCAAGGGTAATCAATCAAAATGTCAGAAAAGAAGTCATATTCCACCCTTGTTGAGATAGTCAACTATGAATAGGGCTTGTCTTCACACAATTACCCTTTTCACCTTTTCACAAGCAACAATCCCTCACTCTACATTTTTTTGCTATTGTCATCAGTTGTATCAATCTTTCCCTTTCTATGGCAGTCTTTGGGTCAGGATGATTATAATTTAACCATGACTTGGGCACCCACAACCAGCAGCTACATAGGTAAAATGTTCCCCTACTCAGTATATACCCATGCCCTGCCACTACATCATTATGTAACTGAAGTAGATGCCCCTAGTGAAGGGATTTCTACCCTGGGCAGTGACTGCTGAGTAGCAGCCCCAATCCTTACCCTTTTTATTTTCAGTGGGACAGGGCAAGTTGAACAGGATGAGAAGACATGGATAGATTGGCATCTATATTGCAAATTTCGTTGTATTATTTCCCTTGTCAATTCTCTCCTGCCACTCTGAAGTCCTCTTTTCTTATAGAAGACACCATTATTCATCTCATACCCTAAGTTCTCAAACTCCTTTTTATCCTTGACTCCTCAATCAAATGAAACTTGTCTGTTCAGAGTAACTTTAACTGTCAGATGGGATGCACTTTTCTCAATCCTTACTTCCTTGATTTTTCCACAGCATATGACATCATTGGCCACTCCTATATGCATTCTCCTCTCTGGGGATGCCAAAAACAACCACTATGTCATATGTAAAATCTCTCATATCTGCACACTTTACAGAGTTAGAAATAATTTTCTAACCTGTTTAATTTTTTTTCCAAATAAAGACTTTCAATGAGTTTAAAACTCATTTGTTAAAAATATAAAAATGTAATGCCTTCTGATTAATGAGCAAGAACAGCTGGTTTCAGGGGTGGCTAGGTGGTGCAGTGAGTAAAGCGCCAGCCCTGGAGTCAGGAGGACCCGAGTTCAGTTCCATCCTCAGACACTTAACACCTACACAAAAAACTAGCTGTGTAACCTTGAGCAAGTTAATTAATCCCAATTGCCATCCAAAAAGGCAGCAAAAAAAAAAAGAACAGCTAGTTTGACATCAGAAAAGGAGATCGACCAACTGAAGTTAAAAAAAAAAACCTTTGTACCATTGGTGAGTAGGATAAAAAATGAGCATTTTGATTACTAAGTACAGCCAATGATGTGCTTTTCCCACTGTCCTTATTCAAAGACTGCCCTGGGTCACTAAGGTTCTGCTACAGGTACCCAAAGTTTAATGCCAATGATAGTAACTAGGTCTGTGAACTTGGTGTTGATAATGGTGTACATCACTTCTTCATTTCCACTCCCCCTTGATCTCTAGCTTAACTACCCAGATGTTATTCCTTGACTTTTCACTCCAAAGCACCCAACTCTGGTTGGCTAAAGGAGGGCACCAGTGGAACTAGTGACAAGAAAAAAGGATGATCAATTTATTTGACCAGTATGTTGTCAACACCACAGCATACCAGTTCAATGTAGTACCAGGCATGCATACTAGGCCCATTTTTCCATAGGCAATGGGAAGAAAGGTTCCCATTTTTGCAAAAGGCTCCATGTTCACCTAGCAAAGTAAAACTGAAAACATGTGAAACAAACAAAACCCCAAACCCACAAATAGCATGTAGAGGCTCAAAATGTGAAATATCCAAGTACTCAAAGAATGTTTTATGTGACAGTTTCCAAGATGATACTTTTTCCTGAGGGAGACAGAACACTACTTGTTCAAATTTAAGTTAATGATGACTACTGCAAGACAAACCATGAATTGAGAAGTTACTCTCAACCTATACGAGGGTACCCTCCAGCAGCTTAAATGAATAGAATATCTATTCTCTCCTCATTGTGCAGGGTCATTGACAGGAAGAAAAATGTGTGTATATATATATAAAACATCAATTTAGTTTGGGAAATGAGATGTGTTGAATAGAGACACTGGTAAATCAGGAATTTATTTGATTCAGTCATTCAGTGTTTCTGACATCTTGTTTGGGTCTAAATTAGATTCTTAACCTGGAATTCATGAATTTTTTATTTAAAAAATATTTTGATAACCATATTTCAATTAATTGGTTTCCTTTATTTTTCTTTTTGGAGGGCACTTGGGGTTAAGTAACTTGCCCAAGGTTACACAGCTAGTATTTTTGTGTGGGTGTTAAGTGTCTGAAGCCGGAACCGAGCTTGAGTCCTCCTGACTCCGGGGCCGACGCTCTACTCACTGTGCCACCTAACTACCCCAATTGGTTTCCTTTTAATCCTATGTGGTTTATTTCATTCATTTAAAAATTTATTCTGGGGGCAGCTAGGTGGCGCACCGGCCCTGGAGTCAGGAGGATCTGAGTTCAAATTTGACCTCAGACACTTAATACTTACTAGCCATGTGACCTTGGGCAAGTCACTTAATCTCAACTGCCCTGCCTTCCCCCTCCAAAAAGCAAAAAAAGGCAAATGTATTCTGAGAAGAGTTCACCAGCCTGCCAGAGGGATCTGCAACACAAAGAAAGTTAAGAACTCCTTATTGGAGGAATTTTTCGTTGCTTTTGCTATATAGCACTCAACCAGAAAACCTAGGGAAATGTATGCTTAGTACTCTACTCCAGTATGTTGAAACTTATTCACCATTTAAAGGCATATAGCTCATAGTATTAGTGGAAAGATTTATTAAAAGAAGTAAGCAGGCAAAACAGAGACCCTTGAACAAGCAATCATTCAGTTCAGTTAAGTAAACATGGACAGGGCACTGCTAGCTGTAAATATGTAAAATCTCAGAATCATTTACAAACCAAAATATGAATGCTTTTCTGGTAGAAGCCTCTTCTATGTCCTGTCTCCTCTTGATGCTCTCTCCTGGTCCAAGGAGGAGGTAAAGGGAATAGGAAAGGCAATTCTCCTTCTCTTACTCTTCCTACTGTTCTGTGCAGTTCTATATGGATGGTGAGGAGTTCTCCAACTTTTCAGTTCAATTAACCCTATGCGGGTTGAGATAAAAATATATAGTGCCCCTTTCCTCTCTCTAGGTGCTCCTACTCCCCTTTCTTCATCTTCCCCCCCCAATGTTCACCAGTTATCAGTTTCACAAATTACCACATATTCCCCCAGGAGGAAGCTATTTATTCTTCTCCCTTTAAACTGGAGAAGAAGGGAGAAAAGGGAAATTTCCAGGATCTGCTATAGAAACATTAGTCTCAACCTGAGATTGGGAGAAATTTCATTAATGGGTAATGACTAGGCAGAAAGAACTGTCTGTCAAAATATAGGCGAAGAGATATCAAGTGCTGTCTATGGCAACGTGAGGACTCAGACAAGGGAAATTACAGGTCAGGGAAATCAGTCTGGTAAATGAAAAAGTCTATACCTCTAGGGCTTAAGTTTTTATTCATTGAGGAAAATATTTCTGCTTTGGAACTTAAAAGAAATCAGGAAATGGCAAGACTGAGTTATTAGCAAAAAAAAAAAAAAGATTAAATGACAGCTCTAACAACTCTATTTTTCTAGGAATTTACTAGACAAATTAAAGACTAGCCAGAGAAATATCTAATGGAATTAAGGTTTGTGTATACTGTTTGAGGACTTGGATACTGGAAGTGTCCAGAGTACAAATTTCTAAAATTTGCCAAAAGGAAAGAATGTTTTATGTGACAGTTTCCAAGATGATACTTCTTCCTGAGGGAGACAGAACATTACTTGTTCAAATTTAAGTTAATGATGACTACTGCAAGACAAACCATGAATTGAGAAGTTACTCTTAACCTATACGAGGGTACCCTCCAGCAGCTTAAATGAATAGAATATCTATTCTCTCCTCATTGTGCAGGGTCATTGACAGGAAGAAAAATGTGTATATATATATATAAAACATCAATTTAGTTTGGGAAATGAGATGTGTTGAATAGAGACACTAGTAAATCAGGAATTTATTTGATTCAATCATTCAGTGTTTCTGACATCTTGTTTGGGATATGTATGGGATGAGGGTTCTGTGAACAGTTACTTCAGGTGGGCAGCTTCTGCAAATGTCTACGGTGAGCCTCTATGTGTTGTACAATAACATGATCATAGGATCATAGATTTAGAACTGGAAGAGGCCTTAGAGATGTGGTCTAACCCCATTCTTTTGGAGGAAAACAATGAGGCCCACAGAAAAGAAGTAACTTTCTAGTTCACACAGGTAGTAGGTAAATAAAAGAACTCGGTGTGGTGCAGGAGAGTCAGATGAAAAGCAGCAGCACCACATAGGGCTGACAGTTAAAGATTTATTACTATTCACTAGGGGAGGAGGAGAACAAATGCCAGTGGGTAACAGTATGTGGTCCCTTTGCTCTCATAGCAAGGGGAGCACGCAGTGGGGTGACTCCTGATATGGAGCAGTGCAACAATTTTTGAACTGTAATCAAAGGCCCAGAGCTCCTTGGGGTTCAAACTTACATAGTTTTAGATAAAGAGCTGGCTGTCACCAATAGGACACAGCCCCATAGAGAAAGATAGTAGTAGAGAAGGGATAAGATAGATAAGGGGATTTTCTAAGTTGACTAATAAAGAATGAGGGATTTTAATTGCATTTCATTTTGCTATTGTTATTATCATTCATAATCATATTATCATTATTATCATATTATATTCATAATATTATCATTATTATCATTCAATTGTTATTATCAGTTGTTTCAGTCATTTCTGATTTCAAGAACCCATTTGGGGTTTTCTTGGCAAAGATGCTACAGTTTGCCATTTACTTCTCCAGCTCATTCTACATATGAGGAAACTGAGGCAAACAGGGTTAAGTGACTTGTCCAGGGTCATATAGTTGCAAATGTCTGAGGCCAGATTTGTACTCAGGTCTTCCTGACTTCAGGCCTGGTGTTCAAGCCACTGTGCCACCTAGCTGCCCTGGAATGAGGAATGAAGAATGAAGGGCAGGGACAAAAGGAATTTAACTCTGTGCCATTAAACCAATGCCTAGCCTCTGAGTTTATTAGCTTTAGCATAAGGTAGAAGACTGGGGCCATACTAGTCAAACAGGTTTTCCTTGGTTCATGTCCCCCTTATTCTTCTATTCTTACTTTTCTACCTTCTAACCTCCTAACACATTAGGAATCCCTTCTGCCATTCAAATTAAATGAGTGATGAAAAAAATCTGGTGTTGACCTTTTGTTTTACCTCCTGAGTACTCACTAAAATCTTAAGTTAAAGGCATTATAATTCCTCCCTGGACACCAGAACTGCTGAAGTGATGACCTGGCATTTCTCTCTTTCTTTTTTTTCAATAGTACATTTTTTTTCCCAATTACACGCCAAGACAATTTTTAGCATTCATTTTTACAAGATGTTGAGTTCCAAATTTTTCTGCCTCTCTTCCTCCCCTCCCCTCTTCCTTAAATGATAGGCAATTTTATATAGGTTATATATGTGTAATTATATAAAGCAAATTTCATATTAGTCACAGTTGTGGAATAAGAAACTGATAAAAAGGAAAAAAAAACAAAAAAGAATAAAGTAAAAAAAGTATATTTCAATCTGTATTTATGTCATTCCCTCAAATTCACCTTATACCCATACCCTCTGTCTACATATATGCCTTCTAGCTGTAATATTAGTGGTACAATTTTTAAGAAACACATGTATCATCTTGCCATATAGGGATGTAAAACAGCTCAGCTCCATTGAATCTCTTATGTTTTCTTTTCTCTTTTTACTTTTTTTATGTTTCTCTTAGGTCTTGATATTGGAGGTAAAATTTTTTTGTTCAATTTTGATCTTCTCCTTATGAAAGCTTGAAATCCTTCTATTTCATTGAATGACTATTTTTACCCTTCTAGTACTATGCTTAATTTTGTCAGGTAGGTGATTCTTCGTTATACTCTGTAATGGAAATGCAAATTTAAAGATCTTCCCTGCCCTTAGGCCCTTTGATAGGCTTAAAGAGACTCTGAGAAACTTCCTTGATTTGAAAATATACTCTGCCTCCTAATAGGCTGAATGTGGTCACGTGGAGCCTGTGGCAGGAGGCTTGGTTTTCAGGAATGCCCACACCTTGATGCTGTATGATTGGGCAGTGGGTCAAGAGGGTGGTTACATTCTCTGACCCAGGAGAAGGCTATATAATCCCTGATGTGAGGCTTTGCTTTGGGGCTCACTTTGAGAAGTGTTCTGTGATTTGATCAGATGAGACTCTGGGAAGCCGTTGTTGAGAGCCCCCCAGCTTTGAAAAACCCAGATGTTGATGTTAACTGTGATTTGGTACGGATGTAATGGTTGGACAGTTTGGAAACCTGTCTACTTGATCTGTTTCTCTGTCTTGATAATTCTGTCTGTATACTCTGAAGTTCAGGGTGCTGACCCTTTTCCCCTGAACTAGGCAAAGGATACATATTTGACTGATTAAAGTAAGCTTGTTAACTCATTTTGAGTTGCTTTCCTTTAACAAAGCAGATCTAAGAACCTGTTTTGGCAGCCACCCTGGGGATGCTGGGGTGCTTGCTGATACATACTCTTACCTCCTTTGCCTTCCAGAGTATCATGTTCCATGATTTCTGATCCTTTAATGTTGCTGCTGTTAAGTCTTGTGTAATTCTGATTGTGACTTCCCTGATATTTGAAATGTTTCTTTCTGACCACTTGCACTATTTTTTCCTTGACCTGATACTTCTGTAATTTGACTATAATGTTCCTTGGAGTTTTTATTTTGGGATCTATTTTGTGATATGATGGGTGGATTCTTTCAATACCTGTTTTGCCTTTTGGTTTGAGGGTATCAAGGCAGTTTTCCTTGATAATTTCTTGAAAGATGTTGGCCAGGTCCTCCTTTTCATTATGGCTTTCAGGTGGTCCAATGATTCTGACATTGTCTCTCTTGGATCCATTTTTCAGATCAGTTGTTTTTCTAATAAGGTACTTTACATTTTCTTCCATTTTGTCATTCTTTTAAGTTTATTTGATTGATTCTTGATGTCTCATAGTCATTAGCTTCCACTTGTCCAATTTTAACTTTTAAGGAGTTGTTTTCCTCAGTTAGCTTTTGTACTTCCTTTTCCATTTGGTCAATTATACTTTTTAAGTTGTTTTCTTCAGTGGAATGCTGTATCTCCTTTTCTATTTAGCAAGTTTTATTTATTTATTTATTATTTTTTTCAAATTCTACTTTTTAAGCAACTATTTTCTTTTTTCAAGCTGCTGACTTTTTTTTTGGTAATTCTCTTACATCACTCTCACTTCTTTCTCCAATTTTTCTTCTACCTTTCTTATGTGAGTTTTAAGCTCCTTTTTGAGCTCTTCATGCGTTCTTTATGGGCTTGAGACCACTTCCTATTTTTCTTTCAGACTTTGCCCATAGATATTTTGATATTGTTGTCCTCTTCTGAGTTTGTGTCTTGATCTTTCCTGTCATCATAATAACTTTCTATGGTCAGATTAATTTTTTTTGTTGTCTTTTGCTCATCTTTTTTCCATTTTCTTTTAAATTTAAGCTCCTCTCCTGGGGTGGAAGAGACACTGCTTCAGGCTTCTTGAGCCAGGGGCTACAGGTCCTGGCTATTTACCTGTTGTTGCACTGATTGTCCTGAAGCTCACAAGGGAGCCTCATGTCTGGTGCTGTGCTAAGGGGGTGCAGTGATGGGCTGATTGACATGGTTGGAGGTCACAGGGGTCTCGCAGCTTACCTGGTGCTGAGCCAGGGTCCTAGTGCTGGTGTTTGGCATGAGGCAGTGGGGTTTCTATATTTCCCCAGGGCTATGCTGAAGCATGTGGTAGTTCTTGGAGCTGCAGTTTGCTCTTTCCTCTGTCTATTCTGAGGCACATTGGGGCAGGGGTAGGGTGTTGATGCTGGCATTTGCCTGCTCCACTGCAATGGGGCTCAGGATTGCCCACTGTTTTGCTGAGGCTTGCTACTGGCTTGCTGGGATACTTCCTGTTCTGGACTGTGTTCCTCCTTTACCCAAGTGAGACAGACTTTTCTTGCTGATCTTCCAAGTTTCTTGGGCTAAAAGATTATTTCACCCTGTCTTCTTGTTGGTTCTACTTTTGCAGATTTTGTTTTGGGAGCTGTTTTATGGTTGTTTAGAGGTGAATATGGGAGAGTTATGGCAATTTGCTGCTTATTCTCTCACCTTGGCTCCTGGAAGTTCTGATCACCTAGTATTCCTACAGGGATATAAATAGGGAGTAGACCTATGATTTCTTTAGTATGGAGCAAAGGTGTCAAGCTCCTATCCAGCAGGCCCCTATGCTGCCAACAATACTCCAGTGGGGCCAGAACTAAATTAAAATGTAATTGGGAAATGCTCACCAAAATAAATAAAAACACAATATAACAAATATAATGTGAATTTGTGGTTTTCTAAGTCAATATGCCATTTCTATTTGACTTTGACACTCATGGTATAGAGAACTACAGATCAAAGAAACATGTTCTTCCCAAGAAGGTTGGCACCTTCTTTACAACTTTTAATCTTAAGAAGTTGACTGTGCCCACTAATTTAGCTTGGTGACAGACTTATAAAACAATAGAAGAGGGAGGTGGAGCCAAGATGGCAGAGTAGAAGCAGGTCCTGCACTCGGTTCCATCTTCCACCTTCCTAATCCATGTAAAAGAGGACTCTGAACAAACTTTGGAGCTGCAGAACCCACAAAATGACACAGAGAAGCTAATCTCCCGCTGAGGACAGCCGGGCAGGCCAGCAGGAATCTGCCAGCACAGTGCTCTGGGAGCTGAGTCCAGCCCCATGCCAGAGGTTTTAGCCCCAGGGTGGGCCTGACCAACCACCAGCTGGAGGGACTCCAGATCACCAGCAGCTGTGGCTGTTCCCAGATTTATCAACACATAGATGCAAAGGACAAAGTGAGAGATCAGTGCAGTCTGGACTTTGGGACCAGTAGTTGGGCTTTTGCTCCCAGGGCAAGGGCCTGGAATATAATATTCCAGAGGGCAGAGGAGATGGGATTAAAACCAAGAATCACCTACCCAGCAAAATTGAGTATCATGTTTCAGGGGAAAATATGGTCATTCAGTGGAATAGAGGACTTTCAAGCATTCTTTTTTTTTTTTAAGCAATCAGGGTTAAGTAACTTGCTCAAGGTTACATGGCCAGTTATTTCTGGGTGTGGTGCTGAGTGTCTGAGCCTGGGATTTGATCTCCAGGTCATCCCAACACTGGAGCCAGTGCTCTTACTCGCTGAGACACCTGGCTGCCCCTACTTTCAAGAATTCTTAATGAAAAAACCAAAGTTGAATAGAAAATTTGACATTCAGATACAAGAAGCAAGAGAAGCTTGAGAAGGTAAACAGGGAAAAGAAATCATAAGGAACTTATCAAAGTTGAACTATTAACATTCCTACATGGAAAAACAATAAATGTAACTGATGAAACTTTTCTCAGTATGAAATAGTTGAAGGGAATAGAAATATGTGTGTGTGTGTCTATATTGGAGGGTATACGGGTGTATGAATACATATGTGAATATGTGTATATATGTTTACATGTATACATAGATAGAGGGCACAGGACCAAGTTAATAGGAAGGGATGATACTTAGAAGGTGAAATTAACAGGTGAGAGAGGAATATAATGAGAGGAGATGGAGAGAGACAGAATGGGGCAAACTATCTCATATAGAAGAGGCAAGGGAAAACTGTTACAATGGAGGGGAAGAACAGGAAGGCAAAAGGAAATGGGTAAACCTTATTCTCATTGAATTTGGCTTGAGGAGGGAATGAAATACACACCACATAGGGTATTTCACCCTACAGGAAAGTAGGGGGGAAGGGGATGAGAGGGGGGATGATGGAAGGGAGGGCAGGCTGGGGGGGAGGGAAGTTGGAAGCACACACTTTTGAAAAGGAACAGGATCAAAGTAGAGAATAGAATAAGTGGGAGGTGGGATAGGAGGGAGGGAAATATAGTCAGTCTTTTACAATATATCTACTATGGAAATGTTTTGCAGTAGCTACACATGTACAACCTATACTGAAATGCTTATCTTCCCAGTAAGGGTAGGTGACAAGGGAGGAAGGGAATGAATCTGGAATTCAAAGTTTTAAAATCAAATGTTTAAAAAAATATAAATGAATATATATATACATACTATTATTACTATTTTACATGTAATTGGGAAATAAGATATACAGGCACTGGGGCATATAGATCCACCATGCCCTACTGGAAAAGTCGAAGGGGGTATGGGAGAAAATATGGGAGACAGCAGATTGGAGGAGGGGATATCCTGTGGGATTGCTATTTTGGGGTGGTGGGTAGGGGAAAAACGGGGAGAAAATTTGTAACTCAAAATCTGGCAGAAATGAATGATGTAAATCAGAAGTTAATAAAGCATTTTAAAAATGAAAAAAACAATAGAATGTTTTAAATTTTTTTAAATTTCTGTTTTAAAACAGAAGAATGAATTATCTAAGTGTAGAGGCTTATTATATAAGGTAGAGAATATTGTTTTTCAGCGTTAGGTGTTATATTTTTTCCTTAAAATTCAATTAGTTTAGAATTATAGCATTGGAGACAATGTCTACTGGCAAACAGAAATACTAGGTCTTCACTTTTGATTTCCTAGGGAACTGCCTCAGTCCTGAGATGGATGGAGGCCAAACTGTTGCTGACAAGCTATCTCTCCTAGCTTCCATGAGTTGGGGGTAGGTGGAAGCCATGGGAAGGGAGGGGCTAATTTATTTCTGTCTTTGTATCCCTCACATCTGGCACAATGGATTGCATATAGCAGGGTTTAATTATGGTTGTTGTTCATCCTTAGTTTTTGAAGAGGACCAGTGATGTCATGGGGTGATGTCTTGACTTGAATGTGATGCAGAAGATTACCTTGGTATCTTTGATTTCTGACCAATCTCTAAGCATTCCACAGCACCTGCTTAAGTTACCTTCATGGCCACTGGAACAAATTGTCCTCATCTGCCCATTTTGCTGAGGGAAGTCTTCACATGCTTGAGCTAGACATCCCCCTTACTCACTGACAGGTTTGAAGCCCAGCAGTTACCCTCAACCTGTTTTCACTTGTCTGTTGATACACTTTTACTTAGGGTATGGCTGTTGAACATACTACAGTTTCTTAGATATTCAAGTGAGAGTAAGGTGACAGGTTTATCTAAACAAACAGCTTTGAAAAAAAGCTTGGCAAGCCCTCACATCAGAGGGGCTAGTCTTCCCTGAACATCCCATACACCTGGATTTTAATACATGATTGCTGATTGATTAAGTTTAATTTCTAATGTCTCTGCTAGATTTAAATCAATGACACTGTGCTCCTGACCTGAATTCTTACTTATTCTTGAAGCCCCTCTGAAATGCAAACTCCTTCAAGATATCTTCCCCCAGCTTTCAGATTACTTTGTTTACACCTCTCTAAGGAACATTGATTATCTATGGTTATCTAAGAACATGTCCCATTTTACTAGCCTGGAAATTTCATGAGAAAAAGAATTTTCTATCTCCTCCAAAGCCTAGTACATAGCTCCAGGCTAATAAATGTCTACGGAGCTGAAGTGAACACTGAAACACTGCTTACTCCTTCCCAATTTTTACCAAGATTCATCACAATGTTTCCTCAAATAGCATATGAGATATTGTGTGTGTGTGTGTGTGTGTGTGTATAGAGAGGAATAGCTTGTTTTTTCATCATTACACAAGAATTAAAATCTCAAAATAAACTCTTTACTTTTTAAGACTCTAATTTAAGTCAGAGAATTTCTTTGTGTTTGTAATCTAAATATGAATTTAATTAAACTTCAGGTAACATACTGAATTTAATTGAATTATTAAACTTATAAGATTACAAATTGATGCAAAATTCCTAGATGTAATAATCACCAAAACATGAAAAACTCAGCTTCTTGTGTGTTAAAGAGAGTTTAAACCATCCCAATACATTGCAAGTATTGAATAAAAACAAAGCCAATACCTCTGATCCATGACAGTCTTTAATTTTTAACAACTTCCTTAGTGTGGTTAGCCACTGAAATCTTTAATTATAAAGAAAAGGAATAATTCCAAAGCCAAAAGTAAGCATTTTCCAAAGTTTTTGTTCAGAATCAAAACTTTTATGATTAGTAAGACAATGTCTATTTGCCTGAGATGTATTTGATTCTTAAAGATTATTTCTGCTTGAAAACCTCAAGATTCTTGGGGGGAACTGAACTGACTGTGTCAGAATGATTCAGTTCTTTTTATTCTATTTGTTTTGGATCAAAGACTTTGAATCACTGGAAAGATCAAAGAAAAATCTGTAATATGGAAATAACTTTTATAAAATCAAACAACAATCATAAATTAGTCAATAAAATATCATAATTCAAGAGAAAAATTGTTGGTTAGAAAGTGCTGTTCAAGGGAACTAACCAATAAGTCAATGTGCCAAACAATATTTTTTTAAAGAAAGAACAAGAATTAGTACAGAGCAAGTTGAATTTTTCTGTGGGTTATTAACATCCAGGAGAGCACACTTCCTTCTCCCAGTGGAACACCTTCCAGCCCACATAAATATCACTTCTTCTTTATCCAGGCCCACACTGCTAACTGTAGGTGCCACGACAGATATGATCTTCTTTGAAGGTTTGTTTTCCCATGAATCCTCTTGACTTTGGGGCTTATGCCATATGGGATGCCCAGGACCAGTACAGGTCCAATGGAGAGATCAGTGGCAAGAGTGGCAAATGCTGGTTGCCACCCTCTCTACTGTAAATTGTTTGAGAGTGGAGACTTTGTCTTCCACCTCTCCATTGGTGTCCGTACAACCAAGCATAATGTCCTGTGCAGAGGGAGAATCCAAAATGTTTGTCAATGATTATGATTTATTATTTACTTCCTGTTAAGTAAATGAAGCACACATCCATTCCCCTTATGATCAGCTCAGTGGACCCACCTTGGAGCTAATTTAACTGCTCTATACTGAGCACTCCTCATCTACTTTGGCTAGCCAATTCCTATCTTCTGCTCCTCTGATTCCTGTGATTCAGATCTGTCTCCTAAGTAAAAGCCTCTTTCTCTTGCTATTTCCTTCCACATTCTCATCCCAAGCCTTCCTTTGTCCCTCTTATTCTGCCCTCCCTTTCCATTGTGCCTTTTAAGACCCTCTATTGTTTAAAGATTTAAAACTCCAAAATATTTTTCATTGTAGAATTCTTCCTCTCAGGTTCCTTTCAATTTTTGATTTTTGATGAAACCTAGCTTTCTCCTAAGGATGCCATATTTCTTGGCATCCTTCTCTCACAACCCCTGACATCCAAGTTCCTACTATGACTGTCAATTTCCCCCCCCCCCCTGCCACTATCACTCAGTAACCACTGCTTTAAAATGTACTCTATCTTTTCTAGACCTTTATTGATGTCTTCCATGGCTTCCTAAGTTATTCTCCTTTTTTCCCAGTAAGTTAACCACCTAGCTCAGAGTTTTCTCCCCACCAGCCCCTGTCTGCTTTCAACTCTCCTGGTTTCCCAGTTCCTAAACTTCTCACTTCCCAAGAATTCCATCTCTGATCTACCTCAACCATTCAGAAGTTGAGTCATAGTTTAGAAACTCCCCCAGGTGCATCCTCCCCCAACTGAATTGTCCCCAGTTGCTAGAATTCTTAGTTATAGCCCTAAAGAAAAGTGTCAGATTTTTCCACTGATTGCTGACAACAAAAGTTCAGCAAAACAAATTTCCTCTCCTAAATATTCAGAACTATTTGTTCACCTCCATCTAAGTCTACATAATAGTTTGTACTTAGGATTAGGGAAGATTTCAGGAGTTCCACAAATTTTTATTAGCTGCTCATCACAAACAGCAACAACAGCAAAAACAGTAACAGTAACTTTGCGTTTGAGTAGAATTGAAGAAGGATTTAAAGGGGATATCTAGGCTTTCACCAAACCTATAGTTTAAGGCTATGAATTTCTAAAACAAGATTTGAAGTAGCATCCTTAATGGACAAGAATATGGCTTACCTGACTTCTCTAATGAAGCTATCTTTAAGAAATTAGGTATAAAATACTTTCTGTATAGGCTAAAGTCCTTCAACTTTTGACCTGATATTGTTAAAACTCTTTTCAGTGGTTCTGGAGGTTAATGAAAGCCTATTATGAGAGTGGGCTTCTATCTCACCAAGAAGAAAGGAAGGAAAATATTAATGTTAGGGAAGAGATAATAATTATAATGATCATTAGCTAACATTTATATAGCTTTGTAAGATTTGCAAAGTACTTTACAAGTATTATATTTTTTGATTCTCAAAACCTTGGAAGGTAGGTACTATTATTATTATCCCCATATTACTGATGAGAAAACCATGTTAGGAAAAGAGATTTGCCCAGAGTCACACACTTAGCAAATGTCTGAAGGTAGATTAGAACTCAGGTCTTCCTAACTACAGGTTCAGCAATCTATCCCCTGTACCATCTGACTACCCTGAGATGCATAGTTTAAAATGTTCTGAGAAAGCAGTAATTATGGTTAGAGGGATTAGAGTGTTTAGGAAAGGATCACAAAAAGACAATAGAGACTAGAGAAAGATAGTTGTAAAAAATGAAAAGAATAGATACTTGATTTAAAAAAAGTTTATTTCTAGATATAATGAGGCAAAGAGTAAACAGAAAGCAAATACATAAATTATACTAAAAAATTAGATGGTATAAAAAATCAAGAAAGTACATACAAACATGTATAGACTCTCAAAAACTAAAAATATGAAGAAATAATTATAATGTGAAAGCATCTGTGTTTTAAAAAATTACACATTATTTATATGGTATTTAAGGTAAACACATTCCACGTATTTTTCTAGTCTATTGACAGATGAAGTGCTATCATGTTGCACTCAAAATTTCTGCTCAGATGATTTGGTTCTACTGGAAACTGATAGCAAATGTTATTTGCAATACAGTAACCCTGTAGTTAGGTTTGGAAATATTTTGTTAGGTACTTTCTTGTAGAAATATTTACTACTAGAGTATTCATTTTGTAATTTAAATTCTTGTGAGATTGTTGTGTTTGTCTTTAATTTGAAGAGAACCATGGCATCAGGGAAATGATGACATGACTTGCATTTGACTTTGATCTGAGTGAGGGAGGGCTGAGCAAGGTCACGAGTCTCACTTTCTCCTCCAGAGCTATCTGGATCCAATGACCTGAGATTCATCAGGATGACTGGAGATGACTCAGGATGCAATGGGAGACCTTGCCCCTTTAAGGCTAAGGGCTTTTCAAGTACTCACTTAGAGTGAGGTCCATTCAGTGAACAGGCCTCTTTAAGAAGTGAGTCCAGATGACCCTTTTAATTAGAGAAAAAGAAAAAAAAATCAAGCTGGGAGAGGAAGAGCCTCAGGGTTGCTGTTCCAAAGAGAAACAGTTACCATTGACATTCACTGTAAGGCAGGAGGATACAAAATACAGTCATTAAATGGAGCTTGGGCAGGGATTCATGAAAGAAAGAAAGAAAGAAAGAAAGAAAGAAAGAAAGAAAGAAAGAA
>NW_027186523.1:33299091-33304488 GCF_028583685.1 Petaurus breviceps papuanus
GAAAGAAAGAAAGAAAGAAAGAAAGAAAGAAAGAAAGAAAGAAAGAAGGAAGGAAGGAAGGAAGGAAGGAAGGAAGGAAGAAAGGAAGAGAAGGAAGGAAGAAAGGAAGGAAAAGAAGGAAGGAAGAGAAAGAAAGAAGGAAATGAAGAAAGGAAGAAAGAAAATAAGGAAGGAAGGAAGAAAAGAAGAAAGGAAGGAAGGAAGAGAAGAAAGGAAGGAAGGAAGAAAAGAAGAAAGAAAGAAAGAAAGAAGGAAAGAAACAAGGAAGGAAAGAAAAGAAGGAAGAAAGAAAGAAAGAAAGAAAGAAAGAAAGAAAGAAAGAAAGAAAGAAGGAAAGAAAGAAAGAAAGAAAGAAAGAAAGAAAGAAAGAAAGAAAGAAAGAAAGAAAGAAAGAAAGAAAGAAAGAAAGAAAGAAAAGAAAAGAAAGAAAAAAAGAGAGAAAAAAAGAGAGGACCTTGTGAGGCAGGTTGGGAAGAGTTATTAATTCAATGCAATTCAACAAGCATATATTAAGTGCCTATTATGCAGGGTTCTATATTAGTCACTGAGGATATAAAAACAAAATTAAAAAAAACACTCCCTGTTCTGAAGGAATTTACATTTTATTGGGAGGGAGAAAACCTGTACACAGATAAGCCTATCCATTTCTATTTGAGAACAGGACACCATCAATAACTAGAGGGGTGGAGAATGCCTTTGTATAGGAGGTAACTGTAAGGGTTATGGGATTTAAAGATCTCCCATGCCCCATGGACGTGCTGACATAGCAGAGCAAGAGAAAGTGAAAAGCCGAGCTAACGGTCCTGCAGTTGGCAGTTGGCGGCGGTTGCCTTTTTTTTTTTTTGAGTTAGGACCCCTGCTGAGCACTGCCAGGGGCCGGAGCTGCTGGGAGCGCACTGAGTGGTTGCTGTGAGTGGGGAGAGGAGGACCTTTGCCTGAGGTAGCCTATTCTGTTTAAAGGCTTGAGAATGTGGGTGCTTTCTACTTTATCTACCTGTGCCAATATCATAACTACTCTGATGGCTTTCACTTTCTGGTTTTGGGACTCAGTCTTTTGGTATCTTAATAAATTTTCTAGTTTATTTCCCCAAATGGCAAACCTGACGTATTTTGTGATGGATAATTATATCAGCATATTTGTAATCTCTATAGGCATTGTGAATATGGCATTGCTGATACATTTGGCGACGAGGATGGGATCACAAAATGTCAGGCCTCTATTTGGAAGCAGTGGGGCTTTAGAGGGAGAAATGGCTATTCCAGGATGGGAGGATTTGCCTTATTCCTCTCTAGCCAGAGAATGGGCTAAAAGCACAGGGCTCTGTGAAAACTGGGAACCAAGGCTAAAAGAGGGAGAACCTGGAGATTTGGAAAGATGTTTGAAAGCAATACCCATAGAACCAGGCAAAGAACTGGCAGGAGTGTGCAGGAGAGGCTGGGTGCTGCTAACAAGTTATCGCCTTATGTGTAAAAGTAGGGATAAGCTGCTGAAGGAAAGAGCTAGGATGGCTAGGGAGTCAGCTGGTTTCCCTGAGGATTCTTCTGTGTCATAGTACTCAGAAGAGCAAACTGGAGGGACCCATGTGGTCCAGGAGCAAGCTACTGTTCATGTAGCTAAAAGGAAGCAAAAAACTAGCAGAAGGAATGTGCATGCAGCTTTTGTACAGGCTGGGCAGAGTTGCCCTGACAGCTTCCAGGAGAATGTGTGTGAGGAGAATGGAACAAGGTTAGATGAGGAGTCTCCTAATGTAGAAGCTCTCCCCATACAAAGAAGAAGGCAGGAGAACCACCGAGGCAAAACAGAGTCCAGGGAGATAATTGAGGATTTCACTCAACAGGAGATCACTGATATATTGAGTAGATTTACCCAAAGAATGGGGGAGTCTTTAGTGTCTTGGATAGTAAGAATCACTGATGAAGGCGCAGGAGGAATAACACTGGACAATGAGGACTGTTTAAAATTCATAAGTATCAGTCAGAATCCTTTTGTACACCAGGCTTTTAGGGATCACCATATGCAAGGAGGAAATAACAAAACGAATCTTCTAGCTTTAGCTGCAGAAGGTTGCAAAAAGCAATATCCAACTGAATCTATGTGGCCTAGGGGAGACAGACCCTGGTACTCACTTAGAGACTGTATGAGAAAGTTAAAGGAGGAGGTAATGAAAACTGCTATCCTGATTGGAGATGCAAATGCATATTATGATACCCCCTAGGAGTTCCTCATAGAAATATCATAGTGAAGACGGCTCCTCCTGCATATAAGCACCTAATTCTGACTCTTTTAATTGGAGAAATAGGGCACCCTCTTTCAGAGGTGCTGGATAAGATTTCACAATTAAGTGATTTAGGGGAATGGGAAAAAGACAAATTGCCTCGAGAGAGAAGAGTAAACAGCCAGAGGATTCAGAGACAAAATAGACCCACAAGAAGGGAACTGTTTACTGCTCTATTAAGAGCTGGGGTGGACTTCAGAAGAATAGATGGTATTCCAACTGAAGAGCTGCATAAGCTGTACCAAGAAAAGGTACTTAGCATTAGAATGAACAGGGAAGCAGGAACCACCCCCGCAGGTATTTCTGAATCTGAATCTTTGTATCCAAGTTTGCCCCACCTTCAGGGGGAATAGGAGATAGGCCAAGCCCCAGCCCAGATAAAAGAAATATGCAGAAGAGATTGCAGACCCCATATTGGTTTAACAATATATTGGAAGAATGGATCAACTACTGTGACTAGGGCACTGATTGATACTGGGGCTGAGGCCACACTTATCTATGGAAACCCTGATAAGTTTAAACATGGAACTCCTATTACCATCACGGGTCTAGGAGGTGCTGAAATATCAGCCAGACAGGTTAAAATAACAATGAAAATTGGGCAGTTACCTAAGAAAGAATATACTGTGGTTGTTGTACCCATTCCTGAATACATCATTGGGATAGATGTATTGAGAGGCATGACACTGAATTTACCTGAAGGGAGATACCAATTTGCTGTGAGGAAGATAGGAATTAATACAGTTTTAGTGGGAAAACTAAAAATGGACCCAATCACTTTACCTGAACCTTCTGAAGTAATTACTTTAAAACAGTATCGTGTGCCAGGTGGGCAAGATGAAATTACCACTACTATAAAGGAATATGTTGAAGCAGGAGTGTTGGTCCCTACAACCACAAGATGGAATAATCCTGTCTGGCCAGTAAGAAAATCAGATGGGACATGGAGAATGACTGTGGATTATAGACAGTTGAATAAGGTGACTCCTTCTTTGTATGCTGCTGTTCCAGATACCATCACCTTAATAGAAAGGATCCAGAAATATGATGGGACTTGGTATGCAGTTATTGACTTGGCAAATGCCTTCTTCACCATCCCAATAGACCCTAAACAATGGGACCACTTCGCTTTCACTTGGCAGGGTAGACAATATACTTTCACCCGCTTGCCACAAGGGTACATACATAGCCCCACTATTTGTCACAGGATTGTGGCTGAACAGTTGGATGAATTAAAGCTACCTGGTGTACAGCTTACCCACTACATTGATGATATCATGGTACAGGGAAAAGATGCGAAAGTAGTGGAAAGGAGTTTGACCCTTCTAATTGAGCATATGAAAAGTAAAGGGTGGGAAATTAACCCTGCAAAGGTTCAAGGACCAGCTCAAAATGTGAAATTTTTGGGTATACAATGGAACAAGGGGCTAAGGGAGATTCTTCCTCAAGCCCGACAAAAGATTCAGGATTTTCCTACCCCTACCAATAAGAAGGAGGCCCAAAAGTTCATAGGATTGTTTGGATACTGGAGGCACCACATTCCACATTTGGGACAGATTTTAAAACCTTTATATAGAGTCACACGGAAGAAATATGAATTCGATTGGGGACTTGAGCAGAGTAAAGCTTTTGAAGAAGCCAAGGCTGCCATACAATTGGCCCTAGATTTGTGGCCCATGCAAAATGGTCCAGTGGAATTGCAAGTGACTGTACAAGATGATTATGCAAACTGGAGCTTATGGCAAAAACAACAAAGCCGAAATGTACCTTTGGGATTTTGGTGTAGGAAACTCCCTTCATCTGGAGTCCAGTATACACCTTTTGAAAAGCAGTTGTTAGCTGCATATTGGGCTTTGGTGGAGACTGAACAACTGACTCTGGGCCATGAAGTGATATTAAGACCTGGAATCCCAATTATGACCTGGGTAATGAGTACCCCAGCTTCTCACAGAATTGGACATGCCCAAGAGGCTAGTATAATCAAATGGAAGTGGTATATTCAAAATAGAGCGAAAACAGGCAAAAGCGGAGTCTCTGCTCTACATGAATCTGTAGCAAACATAGAAATTGAGAGGAATGACACACCCCCTGAGCCAAAGCAACAGTTGGTAAAGTCCACTGTAAAGTGGAATGAGGGATATGATGTATTAACTGAGGAACAAAAGAGACATGCATGGTTTACTGATGGGACAGCAAAATATTTGGGGCAAAAAAGACATTGGAAAGCAGTGGCCTATAACCCATGTACTAGAAGGACTTTGGAAAGTACTGGGATAGGTGCAAGTAGCCAATATGCTGAACTTATGGCAGTATATCAAGCCATCAAACTAGAACAAGGAGGACAGTGTCATATATTCACTGATTCATGGGCGGTAGCTAATGGGTTAGCTACATGGATGCCCATGTGGAAAAATGAAAATTGGGAAATTCATGGTAAACAAGTCTGGGGCAAAGAATTATGGGAAGATATCTGGAACATGTCTTTGGTCACTGACTTGTCAGTTTTTCATGTAGATGCTCACGTGGCCCCCACCACACCAGAACGTGAGTACAATGCTCTTGCTGATCGACTGGCAAAGATTGCTACTGAACATATTGTCCCTACTTTGACAACAACTGATGATCCGGTATTAGCAAAATGGGTCCACCAAACAGCAGGCCATTTGGGGGTCCAGGCCACACACCAGTGGGCACAAGATCGAGGTATTAGTATCTCTCATTCGCTGTTAAAACAGATAGCAGAAGACTGTCATATATGTCAATTGGAAAAGGAGCGAACTGTTCCTCGGGTAATAACTGGAGAGATAGCAAGAGGAAAAGTCCCAGCCCAAATCTGGCAAATAGATTATATTGGTCCACTACCACTGGATAAAGGATGCAGATTTATATGTACTTGTGTTGATACCTATTCAGGTGTACTAGTAGCTTGTCCTTATAAGAATGCAACCCAGAAAAACACTTGTAAAACTCTAGATCTCATAAGCCTATATTATGGAACCCCAAGGCAGATTCAAAGTGACAACGGGTCACATTTCAAAGGCAATGAAATGAAGAAGTATTGTATACTAAACAATATAGAATGGATATATCATATTCCATATTATCCAGAAGCATCTGGGTT
>NW_027186523.1:33309488-33327523 GCF_028583685.1 Petaurus breviceps papuanus
ATATTTGTAATCTCTATAGGCATTGTGAATATGGCATTGCTGATACAGTAACACAGGAGTAAACTTAGAAGGAAGTTAGGGTAAGATGTGGCAGTGACAAGGCAGTACATATCCAGCACTTTGGAAATAACCAAAAAACATGGAATGTCTAGTTCAGGGCACATACTTGGAAGCTTACTCATTGAGTACATTAGGTGAGAATTTAGATTAGAAATGTTTTCCATGGGATGGCTAGGTGGCTCAGTGAGTAAGAGCACTGGCCCCAGAGTTGGGATGACCTGGGATCGAATCTGGGCTCTGATACTTAGCACCACACCCAGAAATAACTGGCCATGTAACCTTGAGCAAGTTACTTAACCCTGATTGCTAAAAAAAAAAGAAATGTTTTCCACTCCTCTATATGATATTTAGGGATGTACTAACAACTGGGCATGAAGGAGGCATAATAATACACAGACTACCAGTGTCAGAGGGTCCAACCTGAGTTTTCCAAGAAAAGAGGGTATGGGACAAGGAGTCCTTAGATTTTCCCAGGGATCATCAGTTCTTTAATGAAGTCCTGCAAATATTTGATTGTATATAAATAACAAATTTCTAAAAAGGAAAAAATAAGAAAGAAGAAAAAATGGTCTGGATCAATATAGTCAACCAGCTGGATCATCTGATAGCAGGTCAATCACCAAGCACTCCATCAGGCTGCCACACAGTTGATTCAATTGAGTAGTTCAAGATGATGAAAATAAACAGACCATAAAATGTTCAGACTGGTTATTTGGGCAATCTTTTCAACATATTTCTATTATGCTTTTCTGCCCAGAATACTCTCCTCCCTTCTCTCCACCTATACCAAACTGACCTGCCTTTAAGGACCGGCTAAAGACCCACCTGCTTCAGGAAGCTTTCACTGATAGGTCCAGTCTAAGGTGAGTTCTGCCCTTCCTGACCTTCTATGATACTTATTAATCATCACACATTTGAGTACTTAATTATATTCTTAATATATATTGTTTCCTAATCATTTCATCTATTCCATTTTGTTCTTCCATCACCATTATCCCATCATTCAACAGATTGGAAATATTTGAAGAATAGCAACTACATCATTTTTTAAATTGGTATTCCCTAAAATGTACAGAATAGTAATGGGCAAATGAGACATTCTAACTAAATATTTATTGAAGTAAAAGTTGGCCACATAGGCAAATCCTATTGATTCCATAGGTCCATAATACCTATGCTATACTTTGCATTTCCATCATCATCAACCTAGTTCAGACATTGTCTCATCTTATACTTCTGCAGAAGCCTTCTATTCATTAAATTTCTACTGAGGACCAACTATGATTCAGGTGTGATGCTAGTTGCAGGGAACAAAAAGATAAGATTGCAACAAATCCCACTCAAGAAACTTACATTCCATTGTGGAAAAAAATAGACCAGAGGTAAGTATATGCAAAGCATAGGCAGAGCATATATAGCCTTCCCCTCCCAGTCAGATTTTTTTTTTTGAGTAGGCAAACTAGGCCATCTTTTGCCTCATTTCTTACCTCATCTTAAATCACTGAATGGGTGTTGCTCCAGAGAAATTTAGAACTGTGAAAGTTCTTATCTGAAAAAAGACCCAGGTATCTCACTTCATCTGGGATAATTTACAGTCATTCTGACCTATGTCTTGCCACTGGACTCAGATGACCCTGGAGGAGAGAGTGAAGCTGATGACTCTGCATAGCCTCACCTCACTTAAATCCAAATTAACTTGAAAGTCAAAACACTGCACTCCTGACATCATTGGTCCTCTTCCAGAACAAAAGACAAACAATAACAGAACAGATAAAAGGTAATTTTCGAGGAGAAAACAGTACCAACAATCAAGGATTATCAGAAAAGGTCCCCAGTAGAGTGTGATACCTGAGTGGTGTTTTGAAAGAAGGCAAGGATTGCACAAGCCATAGATAGAAGAGTAGAAAAACAGTGATTCTAGAATCTCAGGATCCTGGTTCAAATCTTATCTCTGATACATAATCCCTGTGTAACCTCCAGAAAGTTATTTAGCCTCTTAAGATTTAATTCCCTTATCTATGAAATGAAAACTGGGCTAGACAGCTTCTAAGTGTTCTTTCATCTCTGAATCTCTGATCCTATGGTCCAAAGGCAGAAGTTAGGAAGAAGAACATTCCAGGATGGAATGGAACCTATGCAAAAAGCTAAATGATCCAGGTGGAAGATAGAATGCTGTATATGGTAAAGTAGGCCAGTTTGACAGGAACATAGAATTCATGAGCTGGAAAAAATATGAGATTAGTCTGGAAATATAAATTGGAGTTGAACTGTGGAAGTTTTTAAATGCCAAATAAGAGAGTTCATCTTTTATCTTAGAGGCAATAGAAAGATATTGAAACTTCTTGAGCGAAAGAGTGATATGTTCACACATATGCTTTAGGAATATCAATTTTGCAACTGTATGGATGATGGATTAGAGTAGGGGAGAGGCTAGCTATGGGGAGATAAATTAGAAAGCTATTTCAAATGTCTAGGTGAGAAGTGATGAAAATTTGAGCTATGGTAGTGGTTATGTGAACTGAAAGAGAAGGTGGATGTGAAAGATGTTGTGGAGAACTTGGCACTGATTAGATATGGAGACATAGGATAAGGGAAGAGTCAAGGATGACTCCTAGGCTCTGAGCTTGGGTTCTGGATGAATGGTGATACCCTTGCCAGAAATAACGAAATGAGGGAAAAGAAGTGGGTTTAAGCAGAATGATGAGTACTATTTTTGACATGTTGATTTTGAGACATCTTAAAGGACAGTAAGACAGAAACATCCAGAAGGCAGTAGGAGATGTGGGCTCAGGAGAAAGATGAAGACTGAATTTTTATATTTGAAAGAGTCATATTCATAGAGATGATGATTAAATCCATGGGAACTCATAAGATGATCAAGAGGGAAAAAAAATGTAGAGAGTGAAAATAGGTGGGCCCAGGAAAGAACACTGGTGGTGCAAATACTAAAAGGGAATGGGATATGGATGCTGATTGAGCGAAAGATTGTGAGAAGGATCAGTCAGGTACTTAGGAGGAGGACCTAGAGAATACACTGTTATAAAAATCAGGTTGAAGAGAGTACCTGGGAGGAAGGAGTGGTTAGCAACATCAAAAGCTACAGAGAGGTCATGAAGGATGAGAACTGAGAAAAGGCCTTTGGATTTAGACAATAAGAAATCACTGATAATCTCAGAGAGTGCAAGTCCAATTGAGTGGTAGGGTCAAGAGACAGATGTCAGGGGTTGAGAAGTAATTGGGAGGTGAGGAATTACAGGCAATAAAAGTAGGCAACTTTGAAAATGAAAAGGAGGGGAGATACAAGATAATAGCTTGAGGGGATGGCAAGGTCAGGTGAAGGGTTAGTTTTTTTTTTTTTAATAATGAGGACTGATCTTGACATGTTTGTACAAAAACAATAGAAAAGGTGATGTAGATAGAGAGAAACTGAAGATTGAAATGAGAGAAGGGATGATTAATGGGTTTAATTTACAGTTAAGATGTGAAGATAGGGAATAAAAGCAACGATTAAAAGGGTTGTCCTTATAAAGTAAGCCCCCTTCTTCTTCTGATACTGGAACAAAAATGGAGAATAGGGCAAGATATTAGGTGAATTCTAGGTACAGGATTGGGTAAAATAAATAAGTTTCTAACTGATGACTTCAATTTTCTCTTTCAAATATGAGACAAGTTCCTATCCAGAAAGGGAAGAAGAAATGGTATAATAAATGGATTGAGGAGAGAAGAGAAAGTGTGGACTTGACAGTGTGGGAGTGTGATGAACAGTGAATTAGGGAACAGGAAAGGATTAATACCAATGAGACCTCTATTGATATCAAATAGTATAAATTTGCAGGATAGGCCATAAGCTCAATTTTGTTACTTTTTCCAGTAACATTCAGCATCTTGGGAATAGGAACATAGAAAGCCAATGGTGAAAGTTATTTAGGTTTACAATTTAGAAAGAAATGAGAAGTGATCAACTTTTGTCCATCATAGGACAGAATAAAATTGATCTGGTTAGCTAATATTGTATCAAGATTTCAAAGAGAGCAAAGTGAGGACAAAACAAGTGTGATAACTTTTGAAAACAGAGAAGGGTACATTAAATGGAGGCTGCACTGGCAACCACCAAATTGCCATCTGACAAAACAGATTTAGGAAAGATGAGACATGGGGAAAGATGGAGGGACAGGATCTTGTGGTTAGATAGAGAAATTCCAAGGTTTGAGATCACTGAGATAGAACATGTATATGACAATGAGTTTAAGGTATCAACATCCTTGTGTGACACTGAGATGGAATGAAGGTGAGGGGATATCAACATAAATACTGAATTATCCAAATATTAGAACAGATTGAGTTGGAGTAGAAGATCATGAAAAAGGCACTGATCTTTTTGAGAAAGTATAGATCATCACCTGGGATAGGAATTAGTAAATAACTGCAACAAGAATTTCATAGGATAATGGAGAGGGATGGAATGATTCCCAAAGGAGAGGTTGCTGAGTAATGATAATCAGGGAATTTGGAAGTAGCAGTGAGCAATGAGGAGCAGATTTATTCCTCCTAGCCCATTGTGTTAGAGATTATAAGAGAAGGTGCCTCCAGTACTGAAGAGCTTAAACAAATAGAAAGATGGGTAGATAAAGCAATAGATGCTTACTATGCTATAGGCAAAAAGATAGTCTCTGACTTTAAGGAGTTTACATTCTAATGGGAAAAGGCATCACATAAAAAGGAGATGAAAAGTTGGGGATGGGGAGAGAGATGCACATGTAACACCAAAATTAAAAAAAAAAAAAGTTGTCTGGAAAGTTAGGAGCTGACCTGGGTTAGAGACGAGCATGGATGGCATAGATACTTTCTCAAACAGGTTTTGAAGAAGATCTCAACTCGCCGATTGGAGGAAGAAGTCAGAGGAGTAGAGAAAACCTCAGGATGAGAAGAGCAGTGGAAAAGTAGCTTTGAACGTCAGGAGCTGAGTCAGATTAGATGTAAGGATAGCCAGCATGAGTAAAGGAATGAATAGGGATGCAGTATCTTCTGAGGGGAGTCAAGTTTCTGTGTTTACAAAAACATGGTAGGAAAGGAAGAAGTCTAACAAGAAAGGCAATTTGTAAAAAAAAAGATAGAATGGGAGTTCTATAGTACACAATGTAAAGGCAGGGCAGAAGATGGTAGGGACATATTGTAGGAAAGTCTGGGCTGAAGTGGTTGTTGAGAAGGAAGCAGAAAGTGGTATAATAATGGGCAAAAGAAGTTTTCATCTAGGCAGCCCTCGTTATTGATTTACAAGGAGCAAAAGGAGAGAATGTTTGTTCTTGTTTTATTCTCATAACTAGTTTTCCTCACCTTCAGGTTTTTTTCAGACTATCCTACATATCATTCTACAGTAATATTCCTAGTGTACAACTTTTAACTGTACTATCTCCCTTTCCAAAACCTTTGGCTCCTCATCAAATATCAATCATTTAACAAGCATTGATTAAGTACCTATCATGGCAGGCACTGTGCTGGGGTTTGGGGATACAAGGACAAAATAAGACAAAAGACAAAAAAAAGGTAGTCTTAGACTTCAAGGAGCTTACATTTTAGGTGGCATACATAAACAATATTATGTACAAAATAAAGACAAAGCAATAAATGAGACAAAGGAACTGGTGGGAAAGTGGGAAAACAGGAAAGGTTTCATTTAGAAGGTGGCACTTGAAGTAAATTTTTAAGGGATACCAGGAATTCTGAAGGGTAGTGGGGAGGAGAGCATTCCAGTCATAGGAGAGAGACTGTGCAATGGCACCAAGAAAGGAAATTGAGTGTTGGGTATGAGGAATGGATGAATACATGAATAAAACTCATTTAGGTGCTTACTATGTGTTAAGCACTGAGCTTGTTCTAGAAATACAAATACAAAAGCATCACAATCCCTGCCCTTGAGAAACTTACTAGGAGGAGAAAATACACTTAAGGAAGAGGAGACCAGGAAAAAGCATTTGGGTGTGGCAAAATTTGTTATTTGATTGCTGTTCACACAGTAGGAGGTGGAAAGCAAAGCAACAGAGGGTGTTAAGAATATAGTAGTCATATAGGTGGCAAGGAGATGGCCAGAATGGATTATATTTTGAGATACGAACCATGGTCTATAGAGGCTGGATACAGAGGCCTGTGTGCGTTGGTGCTGGTCAATTCACATCAGGACAGCAAGGGCCTACTCTAAAGCTGAGTGGATTAAAGTCACACAGGGCAAGATCCCAGGAAGCCCTGCTGTCTAAAAGAAACGACAAGTAGATGGCAAGACGAGGGATCAGATGAAATGTGAAACATGATCTGGGGTCTGAGGCTGACCCAGCATGTCTAGGAACATTTGTGGTGCTCGGAACAAGAAGGCCCATTTGGCCTGCCCACAGAATAAGTGAAGAGGAATAATGTATGTCATGGTTGAAATAAAATAAAAGCAATTTTATGAAGTCCTCCACAATCTGGTTCTAACTAATCATTCCAGCACTGCTTCAGACCCTGTACTCTACTTCATGGACTCTATCTAATCAGTTTGGCATGATAGAAAGGGCAATAATTTGAAGTGAGACTGGTGTGGTGGGAGCAACATCTGCTACTAATCTCATTGGGACCCATGGCAGTAAGACTGAAAAGTCCCTGCTATCTAGACTAGGTTTTCTATAAAAATGCAATGAAATAATCTATCTTTTAGACTTAATTGGGCCAGGAGACTAAGGTTTGAATTGTTGACATAGCTTCCCAATTACTTAAAGCATAAAACCACAGCCCCATAAATCTTTTTAGGCTAGACAGATTTCCCCCTGAGTTAACAGACCCTTCTAACACAGCAATACCATTATGTTAAATGCCAAGGTGAGCTATGCCCATATAAACCAATGTTATATCTTTACTGAATATTCTTTCCATGCCATTATTGAGTAAATTTACTTTAAATATTTAATATTAAATATCAAATAGTTAAATATTATATTGTTTATAAGTGTCTCATTGAACTACTAGACTAGTCTGAGTTAAGCCTAGGTTAGAATGACTTGAATTTGTATCTTACTTCTCTAATTTACTAGCTGTATGACTTTGGGTAACTCACCAATATCTCATAGCCATTATTCCCTTGTCATTAAATGAAAGTAATAATCTATCTCATAAATTTGTTATGAGTAAAGTACTTTGCAAATTGTAATGTGCCACATAAGTGTAAGGTATTATATCCTTTCCCGTGTCATTCTGTGTGTCTGGAGGTCATCTCAATTTCTATCTATTGAAATCCTATTTATCCTTTAACACCATCTCCAATTCCATCTCTTCCATGAAACTTTCTTTGGCATTCTGCCTATAACTGGAAGTTACCTCTAACATCTTATATCATTTTGATTGTATTTTTCTTACACACCTTCACATTCGACTTCTATCTAGTTGCATATACTTCCGATTCTCTCTCCTCTCTTTCTCTCTCTTTCTGTTTCTCCCTTTTATTTTATAAGCCAATACTATATCTTAGTCATTTAAAAAATTAAAGCAGGGGTTCTTAACCTGGGGGGGTCTATAATCTTTTAAAAAGAAACAATTTGATAACCTTATTCAATATAATTAGCTTCCTTTGTAATTTTATGTATTTTATTTTATGCTTTTAAAAACTTCAATCTGAGAAAGGATTCATAGACTTCATCAGATTGTTATTGAGTTCACAATGCAAAAAAGGTTAAGAATTCCTTACTTACAAGTTCTACATGATGCCTTATATGTGGTAGGTAATAATTGGAAATATCAAATGAATGGATGATAAATATCTTCCCCCAATTAACTTGTTTTTATTTTGTCTATACTTACACACATATTTTCTCCTCTAGTTGAATGTAAGTTCTTTGAAATCAGGGACCTTTCATTTTTGTTTTTGTATCCCCAGGCTTAGCACATAGTAGTCATATAGTAAATGCTTGTTGTTTGGCTGATTGGGTTGAGCCTTAAATGCACTCTATCACCAATGTGTATGTGCCAAAACATTTACATTTTCTTTTTTATCACAGTTATACCAGTTGCGACAACAGAAATGGTTGGCTAGGTTAAGAAAGACTTAGGTTCAAGTCTTCCTTCTTTTTTTTTTTTTTAACAAAACAAATATCTGTTTTGTTAAAAACAGATTTTTATTAGCTTTATAAGGCTTTAAGAAGACTTCAGTACCTAATCTTGCATCTGACCCTTGCCAACTATAGGGATTTTGAACAAAAGACTTCACACGTACCCTGGGTTTTAGGGATTGGACTGGATGATCTTTGTGGCCCTTTCCAGTTCTAAATTCCAAGACCCTATGACTAGATTTTTTCTTCTTTTATTTATTTTATTCAGAATCTAAGAAATAAAACAAGCATTTCCATAAAATAATTAGAATAGAAAAAAAGATCATTGTACATGGAACTGCAAATCTAGTATGTACAACTTTCTATTCCTTTTAAACATATTAAAATTATCATGTGACTTTCCTTTTTCCCCTTTTCTCTTCCCCCTGCCCCATCTATTATTAAACACAAATATACACACACAGACATATATATGTATGTATATATAAGTATGTGTGTATACATATGTGTGTATATATGTATAAAATCATTCTATATTTCTACTTATCAGTTCTTTCTCTGGATGTAGAGAGTGTTTTCCTTCATAGATAATTTATAGTTAATTTGGGTATTTATAATAGTCAAAACTCAAAGTTGTTCCTAAAAATATATTTTTTTCTCTATATTTTCTTATTTCTGCTCATTTTGCTCTTCATTACTTCATGTAAGTCTATCCATGATTTTCTAAGATCATGGAGCTCATCATTTTTATAGCATGGCAATATTCCATCACAATCAAATACCACTAATTGTTTAGCCATTCTCCAATTAAAAGGCATTCCCACAAGTTCTAGTTCTTTGCCACCACAATGAGAGCTGTTATGAATATTTTAGAATATATAGGTTCTTTTCCTTTTTCCCCAATAATATTTAGAAACAAACCTACTAGTGGTATTGCTGGGTCAAAGGGTATAGACAGTTTAATAATTCTTTGGGCTTAATTCCAGATTGCTCTCCAAAATGTTTGGATCAATTTACAATTCTACCAACAATGAATTAGCATCTCAATTTGTCCATATTCCCTCCAACATTTGCTACTTTCCCCTTCAATCATTTTACCAATCTGATCTGTGTAAAATGATCTCTCAAGGTTGTTTAAGTTGCAATTCTCTAATCAATAAAGATTTATAGCATTTTTATATGACTATAAATTGTTTTGATTTACCCATAGAAAACTTCCTGTTCATATACTTTGACCATTTATCAGTTGGGAAATGACTCATATTCTTATAGATTTGACAAAGTTCTTTATATATTTGACATATGAGACCTTTTTCTGAGAAACTGTTTACAAAATTCCCCCTTCCCCCCAATATTCTGCTTTCCTTCTGATCTGGGCTACATTTGTTTTATTTGCACAAAACCTTTTTAATTTAATGTAATCAAAATTATCCATTTTACACTTCATGGTGCTCTCTATCTCTTATTTATTCATAAATTGTTTGTCTGTCCCACAGGTTACCAAACTTATTTGGACAACTTCCACCTTTAAAGTGTCCTCCTGGAAACCTACTTTCTTTAACCCTCTAATGGTTTTATTTAATTGTACCATTTAAAAAAATACAATTTTTTATAAAAACCATACATCTTAAATTTAATACCTTACTCTAAATCTGTGGGGCTTTTTCCTGCATTGAAATTTTGATGACATAATATTGTGTCACATAACCATATCATGTCATATTGTAAATAAGTTATTACACACACATATTCCTGCTAATGCATGCTGGACTTCCCAACAATATATGATAAGCTCACCTGCCAACACTTGCTTGTTAAGACCTGTCAGTAGACTTAACCACTAATTTGTTGTAACTTGCATTTTGTGTGTTTATTTGGAAAATAATGTAATCACTATGACTAACTCTGTTACACAACAGATGAAACATGTACAAATGGTTTTTCAAAAATTTTTCATCTTCTCTTCTTTCCTTATAGTTCTACCACCCCCCTATTTTTATTCAACACTCCCCCTGGGTGCCACTCCCCCAATTGCACCTGTACTCCTGTGTAAAGCCAAACACAAGCAGCTTTCCAGAGGACTGCTGCTGTGAACAGCTTCAAGGTTCTGATTACATAGTATAGTGAACTCTCTATTTATTCAGCAGTAAATTAAGGCAAAACATTCACAGAAATCAAAGTACAGCATTCACAATGTTATGACATAACAACTTATCCCTAAAATGGCCACATGGTTTTCACCAAAGTGGCCACATAGTTTTAAACAAAGTACAATCATTTAGTAACTCAATCATTTAGCAAATCCTTAATTCAATCATCCTTAAGGAGGCCTGTCTCCTTAATGGACACAAAGTACAAAGGTCAAAGTTCTCTACCCCTAGGTCACAGTAAATCATGATCTCAATCAATACACCGTATCCAAGTAAAGTCTTCTTTCATCTTGATTCTAGGCTGGCTCTCAGAAGTTCTCGGCAGCTCTGGCTGACTCTCAGAAGTTCTCAGCAGCTCTGGCTGGCTCTCAGAAGTTCTTGATTCTGTTCTCAGAAGAAGTTCTGACTCTCTAGCTTGGGCTTTTCTTTATATATGGTATTAGCTCCTTCCTGTTACATCAGCAAGTTCATCCCACTGTGGGATTCACAAGTTCTGGATCTTGATATTTGACATAATCATGAACTTGAAACAAGGTGGTAAGTACCTGTTTGGTTACCAATACAAGGGGCATGGAAGATCTTCAAATCCTAGTACCATTACATACTGCACCTCTGGATGATTTCAGTGTCCCCCAGGGAGTGGTATCTTCCACTTTGGGAAGCTATGGTTCCATAAGTCTGATAGGAAATATGTTCCATGTTCTTCAAATTTTCTCACAATATTTCTCTTCATATCTAGATCTCAAGTCCTATTTCTAACACATACTGGCTATGCGACTCTGGGCAAATCTGCGAAATACTCGGTGACCTAAGTGACTTTCTAAAACTATAGGTTGATGAGAAAGTGTCAATCTACATTAGTAATTCCCCATATCTATACAAGCACAGGTCCAGTTTCTATCCCACATATCAATTGATATTGGAATTGTGCCATGTTGAGGTAAGCATCATATAGCCATCCCTCAAAAATCAGAAATATTTTAAGAAATGTAGAGCGCAGAGAAAATGTTGAAGAAAGATGATTTATGATTGAATTAATTGTATTATTACACCATATTAACTGAGGATTATAACGTTTTTCAAAAATTTTTTGGTGTCCGATCTCTATCTTCTCTTTTGTCCAAAGTGTAAGTCAAAGCTTAAGCAGTGGGTGATAAAGAATTCAAAACTTCAGTAATTTTTCTTAAGTGGGTTTTAAATTTTTTTGTCTAATTGCTTATTTTTATATAGGAAAAAATGTACTTCTCCTACAAAGACCCCAGAAAATACAATAATCATCACTCCTAAGCATTTGACTTTTTCTCTTGAGTATGCTTCACAGACAATTAATTAGGCTGTTAATTAATTTTCACAGGAATATTATTGAGTCTTATAGAACAGAAATCTTTTGTATTAGATTCTGAAGTCTTGGTAAATTGCCAGCCTGCTTTCCTGGTCCCAAACTCTCATAGAATGCATTTTTACTTAAAGGATGGTTTCAAATATGTAAACATACATGCAAGACTGTGATCTGGATAATTGTAGAACCCATAGGAAAATAAAAGTTAATATATAGCCTTTGTTCTAGAAGAACTTGTGGGAATCTTTAGGCAAAGAGGTTCTACAGAGTCAGAGGGTCAGGGAGGTAAAGAGAGATGAAAAAGGAGGAAATTTTTCAGGCAAACCAATGATTTTTTTAAAAATGTTAGAGTAGACTGTCAGCCTTGACAATGTGTTTTTTAGATACTGAGGGAAACTGGTGTGAATAATTATAGTCAGTGACTGTCATTGTCAAGATAGTGCTGCAATTAGAGAAATATAAAATATGTCTCAGTTAAAGACACCTCAAATATGGCACTGCAACAACCATCGACGAGAAAAGGTTAATAAAGTCAGAAGACACACTCAGGCATGGTGCACAAGCTCCACAGTATACCTGAACGTCTATGATAGGAGAAAAATTTCTGTCATCCTTAACACCACACACTTTGCATCAGTCTAGATGAAGAAAAACCTAGTTGTTAAAAAATACTCTAGTATTGAAGGACAGATTAAATGAAGAAAAGCTCAATAGAATTTCTGCCTATTAAGTAAACAGATAAAGTGATAGTCATATCCATTTTGATTTTTAAGCTCACAGGATCACAAATAAAAGTATTTTTTCAGGATCTGTAGAATATAGTTGGGATCCATTTTCTGCTTATGAATAAACCTAGTTTATCAGTCTAAGCAGCAAGGTAGCTCATTGTCAAAGAAGATGATAGATTAATACATGCAGCATCAGAATGTTTACTGCATCACAATTTCAGAAATGAAAAACCTTCTTCCCATAAAAGCACATAGGAGAGCAAATGATATTTTCTTTGTGAATTATGGGGCTATTGGAAGGGGCACATTCTTTATCATTTATTGGGTAAATAGGAGAAGCCGTTTGATGCAGCTGCCTGCTGGCATCTGACTCAGATTTATAGGAGCTCAGACTGACATGCTGAATGCTAATAAAGACACATGGTCAGAATAACTGATTACATGGCCAGTCCTGGGATTTGAAAAAACACAAAACAGAAATAGAAGTCTCTTTTATTCTCATCACATAAAAAAAGTGAAGAAAAAGAAGCCAAAGGAAAAAAAAAAACATTTTATACAATTACCTGCCTGGAATGGTTTTTAGGACACAAGGATAGTCCTGGGAAGCAGAAATAGCTGTTTTGTTTGTTTGTTTGTTTGTTTTTTACACAATAATGCAAGATGCGGTGAATCTACTCCTCCCTATTTCCCTCTCTCCTCTCCTTTTCATTTTTTATTTAGGACGTAAACATCTAACTAAACAAAAAGTGAGAGATCTGGAAAAATTAGGTCAAGATGGACCAAATTATTTTTTAAAAAATACTAATAATCAACCACAAATAGATATGACCTTCAAATAGTAAACCCATTTTGCTGTCTATGTCTAAATGATTTTTTAAAAAATGAGATCTAAAGGAAGCATCAGATGTCAGGATGACAAAATTTTGGTTAACAAATGTTGTTATAGTTAATAATTCTAGTTAAGAATAAAAGATCTTGGGGCGGTTAGGTGGCACAGTGAGTAAAGCGCTGGCCCTGGAGTCAGGAGGACCTGAGTTCAGTTCCAGCCTCAGACACTTAACACCCACACAAAAAAACTAGCCATGTAACCCTGGGCAAGTTGCTTAATCCCAATTTTCCTCCAAAAAGCAAAAAAAAAAAAAAAGAATAAAAGATCTTTAGGCACATATGTGACTTTATTTCTTTTTTATTTTATGATCACTAATGTAAGAGATTGAGAGTTCCTATTGTATTCCCTGTTCCAAAGACAACTCATTCATCAATCTACATTAGAGTATAGAAAAAGCCATGGGTTGGGAGCCAATCCCTGAATACATAATGTATGGTTATGGTTTAAAAAAAAAATAAGTAAATAGGGGCGACTAGGTGGCATAGTGAATAGAGCACCGGCCCTGGAGTCAGGAGGACCTGAGTTCAAATCCATCCTCAGACACTTAACACAAAAACTAGCTGTGTGACCTTGGGCAAGTCACTTAACCCCAATTGCCCTACCTTCCCCCCTCCAAAAAAAAAAGTAAACAGAGCTTAAAATACAATACTCTAAGGATGCTGTAAACACTTGTAGCATTCTAGTTCAAATGGTAATGTTAATTCCTCTTACCTAAGGATAATAACAAATTGGTGTTCTTTATGGTGACACCATAGCTGCGTGCAGCCCTTGTATCAGAATTGTTCTACTCTGCTAGCTGTTCCCTATGTGAGACATTCCATCTCTTGCTCTGTGCCTTTGAAGAAGCAGTTCCTCACATCTGGAATCTATTTGTTCCTCTCCTTCCTCATAGAATCCCTAGTGTCTCAGCGTGACTCAGGTGCTACCTCTCATACAAGATCTTTCCTGACTCTTCCCTAGCTATTAATATTCTCTTCCTTTTGAAGTTACTCTATAATTCTGCATATACTTTGTATCCACTTGAGTACAAGTCATTTTCCTTCAGTAGAATATAAACTTGAAGGTAAGGAGTGCTTTTTTTTCTTTATATACATTGCCTAGCTAATGCTTTGCACACAGTAGGTGCTTAATAAAGGTTTGTTGAATTGAATTAATTTTTTTGGAGGGGGGGAAGGCAGGGCAATTTGAGTTAAATAACTTGCCCAAGGTCACACAGCTAGTAAATGTGTCAAGTGTCTGATGTTGGATTTGAACTCAGGTCCTCCTGACTCCAGGGCTTGTGCTCTATTCACTGCGCCACCTAGCTGCCCCAAAATGAATTAATTTAAAATTGACTCCATAACATGAAGGATATGAGTTACCTTTCAGGAGTGTCACACTTCTACTTGCTTTAGCCTCCACTCAGAAATGTGGGAAAAATATCTCCACTACGCAGCCTGCCACTTTTTCTCCCTTTGAAAGCATGTCAGCCACCATGTGTGAAAAGTAAGTTATGTTCAAAGAGAACAAAAAATCCATAAACTGATCACCTACTCTAGCAGGAAAGTATGGTGACACAGATAGAAAACTAAACTTGGAGACAAGACACCTGGGTTCAAGATTTTGAATCAAACACCAGTTCTGTTTTGACCTTGAGCAAGTCACTGGAAATTTCCACAGCTTGATTTTCTTAAATATAAGATAAGGGAGAGGGTGAGCTAGATGATACAAAAGTGACTTCTAGTTCTGAAGTTCTATGAATGCATGAATCAAAAGTTGGAAAAGATAGACTATCTTATTAAGGATATGTAAAGTACATAGCAAAATTGGAAGGAAACAAGAACTAAGAGTATAGATAGGAGTATAGATAGTAGAAGTAAGGGCTCAATTGGGATAATACTTGACTACTACAACTAGCTCCTTGCTGACCTCTCTATCTTGAGATGCTAAATTTAACTTTAATTTATTTTCCACAAGCATTACTCTATACATACCATCATTTAACATAGCTCTTACTTGATTCTGAAATTCTATTAACACTATAAATTATGAGATTCAAATCTCTGCCACCAGCTTACTTTTATCTTCTCTATCCTTATACAAGCACTTTAATCTAACTAGACAAACATATTTGCCCATTTGCCTTCCATTCTCTCTTTTGAGCTATGCCATCTTCCCATGTGGAATTATCTTTCTGTTCTTTTCATTAACCATGTTTAATATTGTTCTAAAAAAAGTAATTTATAATTCTTAAAGCACTCTATATATGTAAGCTATTATTTTCATGACTTACTTCTGTATTTCTTTGTTTTGATGTTACCATGCCACATGCTTTGAGAGCAGAAACATCTATTCTCTTTAAATTTCCCCACAGCACCTACTTTGATGGAAGATAAGTATATTAATCAGTATTAACAAATTGACTGGCAGATAGACATTCACCTTGGAAATAATTTTAGATACATCAGGCTACAAATGAGTACCAAGAACAGAGAAGAATTATATTTTACCATTTCCATGCTCTTCTTTCTCAAAACCTTGAATTTGATTGAAAATGTTTTTTCTTCTAATATTATTTCACTAAAGCAAGAAACCCTAAGGATGGGAATTATCTTTACCAAAACAGAATGGTAATTTATCTGTAACATAGTTTTGGAGAGTTACCAGTCTGCCACTGAGAGCTTGAAATGACATTAATAAAACATAACACAACTAACATGTGCCAGATACAAGACTACTTAAATCTTCCTGCTTTTTTTCCATGACACCATTTTACTTCTTCATAGAAGCATTATAAAAAGACTTAGCTCGTGTTGAGAAGGTAGTCCATTTCTTCCTATGTTGAATCATTCTATTTAAAATAAGCTGTTTAAAAACACATGTGTTTTCAATTTCACAACGCATAGAGTTTTACATTTCATTGAATGACACCACCATATGCTTGTTTAGGAATTGCCAACTAATTTACAACCTTTGAGTGAAACATATAAAAAATGAAAAGCAAGCATTTGTTTTAAAAAAAACCCAACAATTCATTAGTTCTCTTTGAACAGTCATCCCTTTTTCACAAGAGATGTGAAGCAACCAAACAGAAAAGAGAAGTATGAGTTAGGATGCAGAGGCTGATTACATTAGTCTGCTATGTTCAAATGTGTTGTGCTCCTGGAATTTGTCTTTAAGGCAAGGATCTAGAATTTAGAACCCATGTTCCATTGGAATATGTGCTCCTTGAGAGGAGGAACTATCTTGCTTTTATATATTCAACACTTAACCCAATGCTTTGTACATAGTAGGTGCTTAATAAATGCTTTTACATTCCTTTTCACTCAACCATTAATTTCCATAGAAATAATATTGATTATGTTCTCAGACCAAACTCCACAAATCCATTTAGATCTTAATTAACAAGCTGGGTTTTTATATGATGGAGGAAGGAAGATTCAAGAATCAAGATTCAAGAAAAGAAAAAGAAAGTCCCCTCTCTTCTGGTTAGACAGAACAATATAGGGTAAAGAACACTGGGCTTGGAGTCAGTAGACCTATGTTTGTTTGTATGTATGTATGTATGTGTGTATGCATGTACATGTGCATGCATGTATATATGTGTGTAAATATGTATGTATATGTATATACACAACAAATATATGTTAATAAATGTAAATAGATACAAAGTAGTTAAAACAAGTTAGTTTGAGAGGAAGAATACTAGCAGGTGGGTGGATCAGGATTCATGCAGAAGATGCTTGAGCTACATCTTAAAGGAAAAGAGGGACTATATGTGTAGATAAATAAAGGAATGTTTTTCATGTACATGGGAGAACATGTACAAAGGCATGGAGATGGGGGATCAGGGATGGAGGATGGAATGTGGGGGAAAGAGAAGACCAATTTGGCTGGATGCTATTGTGTGGGGGAGGGATGAATGTCCAATGAGGCTAGAAAGATAGGTTGAATGTAGATTGCTTAGGGTTTTACATCTTAAGCAGTGTAGTTCATATTTTACTCTAGAGGCAATAGGAAGCCACTAGAGTTGGTTGAGTAAGGGATTCACGTGATCATTTTTGCATTTAAGGGAAATTACTTTGGAGCAGTTTGTAGGGTGAACTGGAGTGGTGAGAGATAAGTCAGGGAGACCAATTAGGAATATGATGTAATAGAGTTTAGAGGCAAAAAATAATACATAATTTACATATACAAATAAGATTATATGGGAGCCACCAGGCATAGGGGATAGAATGCTTAGCCTGTAGTCAGAAAGACCTAAATTCAAATTCAGCCTTAGATACTTACTAACTGTGTAACCCTGGGCAAGTCACTTAACCTCATTTGCCTCAGTTTCCTCATCTGTAAAATGATCTGGTATAATAGCAAGGATCCTAGCATACCCAGCATGGCTGCTAGCACAGGTTTTTTGATCTGCTTTTCTAAAGGAAAACAATTCAAAAGGGGTTAGCAATCTTACTTTAATCTAACATAGATATTATTCACTTAGTTCAGGGGGAAAAGGCAGCACCCTGAACTTCAGAAAATACAATGAGAAATTACAAGTTGACAAAAATACAGATGGAGAAAATTACACAATTCAACAGACCAACAGATAGGGCTTCTAGCTGTCTGACCATCATATACCTACATAGTTAGTTATCAGAGATAGAAGTACCAACCTCTGGATTTTGAAAGCCAGGGGGCTCAATGGCTAGCCAGAGTCTCATCTGGCCAAATCACACAACTTTTCCCATAAGTGAGCCCCAAAGTAAAATCTCACATCAGGGTGTGTGTGTGTGCGTATATATATATATATATATATATATATATATA
>NW_027186523.1:33327923-33399487 GCF_028583685.1 Petaurus breviceps papuanus
ATATATATATATGTGTGTGTGTGTGTGTGTGTGTGTGTGTGTGTGTGTGTGTATGTATATGTGTGTATATATATACATATATATATATATATATATATATATACACACGCACACACACACACCCTGATGTGAGATTTTACTACACACACACACACATATATAGCCTTTTCCAGGGTCAGAAGACATCACAACCTTCATGACCCATTGCCTACTTACAAAATGACAAAAGGTGTGCTTTCCTGAAAAACAGGTCTCCCCTAAGCAAGCTTCTCTTTTTGGGCTCCAAGTGAGGGCCTTGGGCAGGGAAGATCTTCAAATTCCCTAGGTCTATTAAGGGGCAGGGAAGATCTTCACATTCCCTTACCATTACAGCTATATAAGGAAATGGAAAACCACCTCGGTATCTTTGCTAAGAAAACGCCAAAGGGTTCATGAAGAGTCAGACATGACTGAACAATAAAGAATATATTATGCACACTTATCCATATATGACAAATATGCAAAGAAAATAAAATATGTATTATATATGTATATGAATGTACGTATATACATACATATATATGTATATTTATATACCAAATAAAAAATACTACTCCATGGTCTCTACTTCCATGTAGTGTCTCCCCCTATTAGATTGTAAGATACTTAAGGACAGGTCTTGTCTTCACTTTTGTATATATATCTGGTAGGACTTAGCATAGTCCCCAGTACAAAGTAAGTGCTTACAAAATGATTTTATTTTTATCCATTCACTCATTCATCATATATTCATTCATTTATTCATTATATTGTAGTAAAGACATGAACATCCCAGAGAGCATCCAGAAACAAGTGACTGTACATAAAATTATGAAACATGAGTTAAGAATCCAAAATTATCTACCAAATATTGTTTGATGGAGTTGGGGATGTAAGAAAAAAGGAGAGAACTTTCTCATAATATTGGTGAAAGGAAAGATTTGAAGAAAGTAAGCTTTCTCACATATACCTTTAAAACCCCCCAAAGTATTAAGTTTAAACATTAATGAGATTAAGTAGCTTAAAAAACCACAACCCTGATATCTTCAAAACATACACAGAGAAGAACTGATACAGATAACATACAAAAGCAACACATATAAAAAGTGAAATAGTACAAGGTATTTCAAGAGATTCTTAAATGGATAATGCACATTTTAAAAAACACACAAGAAATTACACTGGGAAGAAACCCACAAGGTCAAATGAAAGAAGAACTTGTAGTAAGTAAAAAAAAAAATCATAGAAGGACTAAAGTTAGAATTAAAAGTCATTAGTAAGTTTAGGAGAAAATAATTTTAAAAACTTATATTGAACATATAATAATAGAAAACCTGAAAGAATCAATAGAAACACTCAATAACAGATTTCCTGCAGTGGGAAACAGAATTATAGACAACACAGATGAATTGGGAAAGGGATCTAAAAAAATTGCTAAATTGTTAAAAGAACTGGAAAATATGCAGACTTCAGTGACATACTCGAAGGATGTCAAGATGTAGTAATCTCAGGACTACTGACATCTTGGAAAATATAGATAAGCAAAAGAATTTGAAGAATTTATTACCTGAAATTAACAAAGAAAACACGCTAGAATTAACAAAAAATAGAGATAGAGAGAAACCACAGAAGCCCAAGAAGGAGGAACCTAATGTTGAACTCTTCTAGACGTGTTATAATTAAATTTCAGTGCTATGAAGATGAGGGGAAAAATTCTTCATGTTGCAAAATTAAAGCCAGCAATAAATTACTAAAAACTAAAAATCAGAATCATAGCAGTCATGAAGAAGGTAACAACTGGAATATATGAAAAAATTAAGAAGCATATGTTATGAACCTGTATTATTATGGTTACCCACCAAAGTTTGATATATGGAATGAAGAGATGAGTATTTAAAAAGAATTTAAGCTTTAAAAAGTTTTCAGAAATACAGAGGTAGTGTTCATGCAAGAGTCAATCAATTCACACTTCTCAAATCAAGACAAATTGTTTGCTAACCATATGTCAGAGCCCTGATTATTATTGTTTTTATTAAAGCACTTGAGGTTCCAAAAATATGTGTACATGAATAAGAAAAAAAGGGTGGTGGTGGGTGAGACCAGACATAGTGAACAAAGAGGGGAAAGAGATGGGGACAGAACAATTCCAAAGCAACATGGCCACTTTTGATGAAAAGAGAAGTCTAAGTTGAAGAAAATGACATCATTACTTAGGTAAGACAGAATAAAATGTTATAATAGTTTGTTAATCGAAATAATAATTATTATACATAGAAATCATAACTATCAAGTATATATTCCCTCCCAATATCGGGATAGATGAAAATATAAATCATCTTTAAAAATAAATATAGACTAAACTGTAAGATAGAAAAAATAATCATAGAATTGATAAAACAGAAAAATGCAACTTTGCTCAAAATAATTAGTGCCACTCATGCTTTAATGATTCAATCTTGTCTTAAGAAATTTTAGACCAGTTTTCAGTTTAAGCCCACTAAATTTCAGAAAAAAAAAATCCATGACAAGCATGAGTGTGCTCTGATTACTTTGAATAAAGTTGGATTCAATTGAGAAAGTACTACAAGGTTAAATAAAGATGTCCTATTGAAGTAAAATAAAAATCCATTAAAAAGAAAATATAATCATTAAAGCATATGTAGGTAATAATTCTGCAATGAAATTCATTAAAGAAACCCTTATCATATGAAAAGAAAAAATGGACAAAAATCAACTGTGGTGGAAGATTTTTAATATTCAACTCTCAGAATTTGATAAATCAAATAAAAAGAAATAAGAGAAATTATAGAGCTGAATGGAGTACTAAACAAACTAGATACAAAGTTGTATTGTGGGGGGAAGGAGCCAAGATGGTGTAGTAGAAACAGGACTTCCACATGGCTCCCGCTTCCACCTCCTCCAATTCATGTAAAAAATGACTCTAACAAACTTTGGAGCTACAGAACCCACAAAATGACAGAGAGAAGCTAACATCTTGCTGGTTGCTATGGTTAGCAAGGTTAGCCATCCAACTTTACACTCCTATTTTGGGGACAAAAAGGATTGGGGCATGGAACAGGAGGAAGACAGAAAAGTCAGAATTCCTGTACCAAAAGCTTCCAAGAAAAATACGAGCTGATTACAGGCCATAGAGGAGCTTAAGAAGGATTTTGAAAACCAAATAAGAGAAGAGGGGGAAAAATTGGGAAGAGAAATGAGAATGATGTAAGAAAATTATGAAATGAGAGTCAACAACCTGACTGAAGAAAATAATATCTTAAAAAATAGATTAACTCAAATGGCAAAAGAGTCTCAAAAAGGCAATGAGGAGAAGAATGCCTTAAAAAGCCAAATTTGCCAGATGGAAAAAGAATCTCAAAAGCTCACTGAAGAGAATAATTTCTTCAGAATTACACTGGAGCAAATGGAAGCTAGTGACATCATGAGAAATCAAGATACTATTAAACAGATCCAAACAAATGAAAAAATAGAAGACAATGTGAAATATCTCATTGGAAAAACCACTGACCTGGAAAATTGATCCAGGAGAGATAATTTAAAAATTATTGGACTAACTAAAAGCCACGATCAAAAAAAGAATCTAGAAATAATCCTCCAAGCAATTCTCAGGTAAAATTGCTCTGATGTTTTAAAACCAGAGGGCAAAATACAGGTTGAAAATATCCACCGATCACCTCCTGAAAAAGATCCCCAAAAGAAAACTCCTAAGAATATTATAGCCAGGTTCCAGAGTTCCCAGACCAAGGAGAAAACATTACAAGCAGCCAGGAAGAATCAATTTCAATGTTGTGGAAACACAATCAGGATAACATAGAATCTGGCAGCTTCTACACTGAGGGATCAAAGGGCTTGGAATATGATATTCCAGAGGTCAAAGGATCTGGGATTAAAACCAAGAATCACCTACCCAGCAAAACAGTATCATTTTTCAGGGGAAAATATGGTCATTCAGTGGAATAGAAGACTTTCAAGCACTCATGATGAAAAAATCAGAGTTGAATGGAAAATTTGACATTCAGATACAAGAAGCAAGAGAAGCATGAGAAGGTAAACAGGGAAAGAAATCATAAAGAACTTATCAAAGTTGAACTATTTACATTCCTACATGGAAAAAAGATAATTGCAACTCATGAAACTTTTCTCAGCATGAGAATAGTTGAAAGGAATGGAAATGTTTATATATATATATATATATATATATATATATATATATGTCTATATAGGATTGTATATGAGCATATGAATACATATGTGAGTGTGTGTATATATGTGTACAGGTATACATAGACATAGACAGAGGGTACAGGGCCAATTGAATAGGAAGTGATGATACTTAAAAGGTGAAATTGAGAAGTGAGAGAGGAACATAATGAGAGATGTGGAGAGACAGAATAGGGTAAATTATCTCATATAGAAGAGGCAAGGGAAAACTGTTACAATGGAGGGGAAGAACAGGAAGGCAAAAGGGAATGAGTCAACTTTACCCTTATTGAATTTGGCTTAGGGAGGGAATGACATACACACTAAACAGGGAAGGGGATGAAAGAGGGGATGATGGAAGGGCGGGCAGGTTTGGGGGGAGGGAAGTTGGAAGCACCCACTTTTGAAAAGGGACAGGATCAAAGTAGAGAATAGAACAAGTGGGGGATGGGATAGGATGGAGGGAAATATAGTTAGTCTTTAACATTATATCCACTATGGAAATGTTTTGCATAGCTACACATGTACAACCTATATTGAATTGTTTATCTTCCCAGTAAGGTGGGTGACAATGAAGGAAGAGAAAGAATCTGGAATTCAAAGTTTTAAAATCAAATGTTTTAAAAGTATATATGTATATAATTATTATTATTTTACATGAAACTGGGAAATAAGATATACAGGCACTGGGGCATAGAGATCCACAGAGCCCTACCGGAAAGTCAGAGGGGGAAGGGGGGAGGATATAGGAGAGAGCAGATTGGGGGAGGGGGTATTCAGTGGGATTGCTGTTTTGGGGTGGTGTGTAGGTGAAAAATGGGGAGAAAATTTGTAACTCGAATTCTTGTGGAAATGAATGATGTAAACTAAAAATTTACATAAAAATTAACTAAAAATTAAAATAAACATAATAAAAGTTGTAGCATGGGAACATAAAGAAAAAGTCAAATAATCAATATATTTTTTTCAAGCATTCCAAGAACACACCAATAATTGATCATATGCTGAGCCACATAAATGATATAGCTAACATAGGAAAGTAGTTTTATTTTCTGTTTAAAATTTTAACTATTTATTTAATATCATCTATATTTCAAGGCATCACCCTCCTGATGCTATAGTCCTCTTCAAGAGCTAAGGACAAACAGCAACAACATTTCATAGACTTCCTTTTCCTTTGGGTGGCAGCTAACAAGAAACTAAGGGGATGACCACAAATTGGGTAATAGCTAAACAAATCATAATGTAAAACTATTGTACTATGAAGAATAGTGAAAAAAGATGGCATCACAGAAGTTTGAAAAAACTTGTATGTGCTGTTACACAGTGAAGTGTGCAGAACCAGGAGAGGAATTTATACTGACAACAAAATTATAAAAGTGAACAATTTTAAAGATTTAAAAATTCTGATCAATGCAATGATTACGCATGATTCCAGAGAGCATAATTATGAAGAATGCTACCCATCTCCAGAAAGAGAGGTAAAAGACAAATATGCAAAATTTTGAATATTGCAAATATGGGAATTTGTTTTGATTGACTATTCATTTTTGTTTAAAAGATTTTCCTTTTCTTTTTTGTCCAATGGGAATGTGAGGAGAAAAATTATTTGACAAAATTTTTTAAAGGGAATAAAGTGATCTTTTATTAAAAGGTAATTATATGGCAGTGGTTAAAGCACTAGATTCAGAGTCAGGAAGACCTGCATTCAAATCATGCCTCCAACACTTACTAGATGTATGATCTCAGATAAGTCACTTATCCTCCCTTAGTATTAATTTCTTCATCTGTAAAATGTGGATAACAATTGCACCTGCTTTTCAAGGTTGTTATCAAGATCCAATGAGGTAATATATCCAAAGCATTTTGCAAACCTAAAAGTGCTATACATTTATTATTGTTATTTTATTTTGTCCCTTTCTAAATGTTTCAATTAGCACTAATTCCTCTGACTGAATTTTGATTGGAAGAATACTTTTAATGGAAGCTATCAAAGGGTCACTCACCCTTCCTGTGTCCCAACAGGAGAATAGTCATGTACTGTTTATAATAGGGGAATCATAAGAATTCTAAGAACTCTATTTTGAAGTACTGATGGCTTATTAGCAAGTAAGGTCATCACATTTAGGGTTATTTTAAAAATCCTGAATCTAGGATAATTGATAGAGCTTACCAAGATTTGTCTTCTAAAGGTCTAGAGAACTGAAACAATTAACCAAAAATCCTCTGTTACCACTAAATTGTTAACCACATGAAGGATAGAGTCAATTACCAAAGATAAAATATTTTGATAACATGAAGTTGAAAAGCTTTAGCATGAATAAAAAATTAATGCAACTAGGATAAGAAGAAAAGAGATCAACTAGGAAAAATCTTTGCATCAAATTTCTCAATAAAGGTCTGATGTCACACACACACACACACACACACACACACACACACACAAACTGATGGAGATCTAATGTGTCCTGAAGCCTATCTGCCTATCCCCACATAAGTGGTCAAAAAATATGAGTAAATAGTTCTCAAAAGAAGAATTTCAAACTATTAGGAAAGAATGCTTCAAATGATTAATAATAAAAGAAAAATTCAGAAAACTGGGAAAGATGACAAAAAGATAGGAAGTCAATTATAGGGGCATTGTTGTGGAGGGATTGACACACTAATACACTGTTAAAGATATGAACAGATCCAAACATTTTGGAAAGCAATTTGGAATCATGCAAAGTGGTTAAAATGTTCATTATCTTTGACCCTAAAATTCCCTTTCTAGTCATAATAATCAAAGTGGTCAAGGACAATACAAAGGCATCATAGACACCAAAATATTCATTGAAGATTTTTTTATAGTGACACAGCACTGGAAACAAAGCAAATGCCCATTGATTGAGGAATAGATAAATATTATAGTCTATTCTTATGCTATAAGATATGATGAATATGATGAATAAAGAGAAGAATGAGATTTATATGAATTGACAGAAAGTGAAGTAAGTGAAACCAGAAAAGTAATATACACAATTAGAATAACAATATAAGTGGAAGAAAAAGAAAAAATAATTGAAGCTTGAAGCTGTGAAATTATAGTAACAAAGTTGGCCCAAAAAGAAGAGAATGAGAAGGCACCTTATATTATTTGTTTTCAGAGATGGGGGTCTATAGATGAGGAACACTATATTTAATATAAGACTTTCTTTCATTTGTTGTTTAGTTTTTCTAAATTATTCCCCACCCCTGCCCTCCATTCTTTTTAAACTTTATGATGAGATATGGTTTTCTAGGGGGGGAAGGGGTGAGGCATTCATTGGTAAGTAGGTGCTATAAAACAAAAGTTTTCAATAAAATATATTTTAACAAATAATCCTCTACTCCCTTTTAAACTTAACACCCATATTTTAAATTAATTTTTTTTCTATTTAAAAATTTTGAACTTAACAAACATCAACTAAGATGAGCATTTATATATACATAGGAAAACAAAGCTTTATGTGAAATGGCAAATTTTTGTCATGTACAATTTACTTTTTTTAAAATATTTAATGAATTTGGCAAGTTATTTTCAAAGTTGTCCTGCTTATCTTTGATTCTTTCTAGCCTTCCTTCTGTTCTTTTCAAAAACAAATTTCAATGACCCTTCCTTCCTTCCCTCCCTTTCTTCCTTCTTTCCTTCCTTTCTTTTCTCCTTCCTTCCTTCCTTCCTTTCTTCCTCTATGACTATCCATCATTCCCCTTTCCCTACTCAATCCCTCCTACTAAAGAAAAAAAAATCTTTAATACTATTCTTTTCATATTCCTTCCTTCTTTTCCCAGAGCTATAAGGCTCCTAGATGTTTATACTCTGCTCATATGCACAATTTTATATTTTTATTAGTATTTCTTTCATGAAGTTAACACCTTCTTCTCTTTCCCTATCTCATATCTTGGGGAAAAAATTAGTAAAATAGCTTGCATTTATACAGCACTTTAAAGTTTGCAAAATACTTAACCAATATTCATTTTATCTTCACAACAGCCCTGGAAGGTAGATGCTATTTTTGTCCTCATTTTTCAGACAAGGAAACTGAGGCAGGGAGAATTTAAGGGATTTGCCTAGGGTTGCACAACTACTAATTATCTGAGGTAGAATTTGAACTCAGGTCTTCCTGACTCCAGGTCTAGTGCTTGTGCCACCTTGTTGCCTATGCATGCCTATGTCTCTGATCCTATTTCTCTCTCTGATAAGAAAAATCTTGACAACAAAACATGTTTTGTAGCATGTCTGTGAATAGAAGTGATTAAAACTTTAAAGTATAATAGGTCACTCAATAAATGTGATTGCTTGAATAACTAGAATTCTAGCACATCATACTTTAGACATCATTTTTTGTCTTTATTAATTTGTTTGTTTACTCTTAGTTTACAAGATTAAGTTCCACAATCCCTCGAGTTTCAAAATTTCTCCCCATCCCTTTTATCCACCCTGCCCCCCATGGCGGCATGCAATGAAGTATAGGATCTGCAAATACTTACATATTAGACATTAGTCAGGTAATAAAGAAGGATTGTAATGGATGGAATGAACAGTGAGAAAGAGGAAACAAAGCCAAACAAGAAAAAGAAAGAGAGCAGGTAGTTTGCTTCAATCTTCATTCAAACTCTGTTCTTTCTAGTTTTTTCTCTGAATGTAGACATCTCTCTCCATCATGAGTCTTTTGGAGTTTACTTATAGGCCTGCATTTCTGAGAAGAGTTCTGTCTATCAAAGTTGGTTGTCACACATACGTTGTGTACAGATTTCTCCTGGTTCTGTTCTTCTCACTCAGAATCAGTTTGTATAAGCCTCTCCAGGTAAATATGAAGTCCATCTTCTCCTCATTTCTTATAGCACAATAGTTTTCCATTACATTCATATACCACAACTTGTTTAGCCATTCCCCAATTGATGGGCATCCCCTTAATTTCTAATTCTTTGCTACTACAAAAAGAGCTGCTATAAATATTTTGGTACATATGGGTCTTCCTCCCACTTCTATGATCTCTTTGGGATACAACTATAGAAGTGGTATTGCTGGGTCAAAAGGTATGAAATTATTTGTAGCCCTTTGGGAATAGTTCCATATTGCTCTCCAGAATGGTTGAATCAGTTCACAAGTCCATCAACAATGCATTAGTGTTCCAATTTTTCCACATTCTCTCTAGCATTTGTCATTTTCGTGTTTTGTCATCTTAGCCAATCTGGCCAGTGAGATGTGGTACCTCAGAGTTGTTTTGATTTGCATTTCTCTAATCAATACTGATTTAGAGCATTTTTTCATATGCTTATAGATATCTTTAATTTCTTCCTCCGAGAACTGCCTATTCATATCCTTTGACCATTTAATAATTGGGGAATGACTTGTATTCTTATAGATTTGACTCAATTCTCTGTATATTTTAGAAATGAGGCCTTTATCAGAGACATTGGTTGTAAAAATTTTTCCCCAATTTTCCACTTCCCTCTTAATCTTAATTACATTGACTTGGTTTGTACAGAAACTTTTCAATTTAATGTAATCAAAATTATCCATTTTGCATTTTATAGAGCTCTCTAATTCTTGTTTGTAGACATTAATTAAAAAAAAGTTTCATTTTGCATTTTCATTTTGTCCTAGCCACCAAAGACTTCTAAGCCAGCTTATTTTACATTTTAGCCATTTTTCCACTAAAATATTTTTTTCTTTGAGAATCCCTATGTTAATTCTGGGGTGACCCATCTATAATACCCGTCCAAGATATATTATAAATAGCTTAGTTTGTGTTGGTTAGAATTATGACAATTCTTTGTAGTATTCCAGGGCTTAATATAAATGGCATATACGAATAGGAGCATTTTAACTCATATTCATTAAAGATCCAACCCAGACCACCTAAGCCCAGAGCCTAGAGGGACCTAGGCCATTGGTTACATGCCTCTTTCCTTATGTTATGGTGCAAAAATATTCCATTACATTCCTTTGTCACAATTAATGCAACCATTACATTTTAAATGGGAATGTATTTTATTTCTGTTTTTTTTCACTAGCATATTACCAAAAGTGCTGCTATGAATATTTTATTATATATGGGATTGTAGCTGCCCACTGACACAAGTATAAAATGTAAACTCTTCTGATTTGCATTAAAAAAACTTTCATAATCCAACTTCATCTTCTAGTCTGATTATATAATATTTCTCTTCACACACCCAAAATTCCAGTTATGCTGACCTACTTTCCACATTGTTTCTTTTAATAGAATGTAAACAATTTGAGAGTAAATATTGTTTTATTCTTTTTAAAAAAAAAGGGAATTCCTGTGAGCAAATATTTAGACCCTATATACAGTAATTGGCCTATTTAAAGATTACATGAATTTTGCATTGACAAAAATTAGGCTTCTATCTCTAAAATAATTACCTTCAATCATTTCCATTCATTTGAAAGAAGAAAGAATTACAGTAAATTCAAAAGTTTCCCAGAGGCAGTGGGTTATAGTGAAAGCAACATGGATCTAGTGCTCAGAGACTTGATATTTTCCAGCTGTTTGACTAGGGGAAAGCACGCTGAGATTCTTTCCACACCTGTAAAATGGAGATAATCATACTTGCACTCTTTCTCTCAGGGCTATGGTGAAGAGGGAATTTTGTAAATTTTAAAGTGCTTTGTAAATACAAGCCATTACAAATGAAGTTAAATATTTTCTTTACATAAATAACATAAACTTTCATATAGAACATTTATTATATAACCAAAAGAATGGTAAGCAGAAGTAGCAGTCCAAGAAGGTTTAGTTATAGTAATTAATATTCATAACATACATGATATAGTTATAAAATATTACTGATTATTATAGTTACTATATAAAATCCAATTGACTCTCCCAGGAAGTGTGCAGTCATATTATTATGTCCTGAAAAATGTTATGAAGCTATAACTACAATGCTCTTAATAAAATAAAATTTTGTACCACCAAGATTTTATACATTCATTTACATTTTCTTCTATACATAACCCAATCATTTACTATCTACAGCACATCCAAGAACTGTTATCTTTCAGGATATAAATTGAAGGATTAAGTAAAATGTCATTTGCTGGTTTCTCTGTGAAAATGTCAAAGTTTAATTTGGAAAGAAAGTAAAATTCCTTCATAGACCTCTGGACACATGTGGACTTCCTTTTGAAGTAGAGGACATATGGAAGCTATGATTCCTCAGCCAGAGGAAAACAGAATTAAAGCAATACCACAATAATAATGGTATCTAACATCTTATGTCTTGCAAAGTCATATTTAGATAGATATGTTTATAATTATTTTAAAAATCTCATTTTATCATATGTGAAGCAGACAGTGTAATTTTTTCTATTTCACAAATAGGGAAATGGAGGCTAAAAAAATCTTAAATATCTTGCCCAGGGTCACCCAGCTAGTAGATATGAGAGGTAAAATTTGAATTCAAGTATTCTTGACCCTAAGTCCACTAAACCAAACTGTCTAGTTGTTAAAATTTGAATTCAATTAAACTGCTTTGGTAATATGAGCAATGGGTCAAAATTATCATTTGCAAGCTTTTTGGATGGGACATTTAATTTTCTGATTCTGTACATTCTCACCAATTGTCTGTCTCCCATGCCTGTAATTTTCTCCCTCCTGATCTCCCTGGCTTCCTTTGAGCCCTAGCTAAAATCCTAACTTTTACAAGACATGTTTCCTGATCCCTCTCACTGCTGGTGGCTCCTCTTCATGATTATTTCTATTTTATCCTGCAAATATTTATTATTTCTTATATAATATATTTTATTATTTCTTATATAATATATTTTATTATTTATTATATAATATATGTAATATATTCTTATATAATAATTTATCCTGCATATATCTTGTTTGTATGTAGACTTTTATATGTTGTCTCCTCCATTAGATTATGAATTCCCTTAAGAAAAGGGAATTTTTTTGCTAGGTTTTGTGTATGTGTGAGTGAGTGTGTGTGTGTGTGTGTGTGTGTGTGTCCAGCACTTAGTATGATGTGTGGCACCTAGAAGGTTCTTAATTAATACTTACTGATTGACTAACTTTTAATTATGCATAAGAGTTAGTAGTACTATTAGCATAGTAGAAATAGTATTGTATTTTAAATCATTGACTTGCATTTATTACTGGCTCTATGTTCTACATCTGTAACTTCAGACAGGTTACTTATGCCTTCCCTCTAAGATTAGCTCCATTTTATCTTGTATATATTCTGTTTGCACATAGTTGTTTGTATGTTGGCTTTCTCATTAGACTATGAAGTCTTTGAAAGCAAGCATTATTATTTGCCCCCCACCCATTTTTCGTATGTTTACAACTTGACATATTGTGCCTGGCACATAGTAGGTGCTTAATAAATGCATATTGACTTAAGTTTACCTACATAAACCACTACTGTTATGGAAGTGACCAGACAAATGCATGAGTGTTCACAAGATTATGTTGACAGTAAAAGCAGTCAAATTAATCAGGCTGTTATGAGTGCCAGTTCATAAAAGTGAAGAAAAAAATTCAGTCTTATCAACTGGAACCACTTTAAAGTCAAATGGTCACCCTAATATGGTCACTGGTGTGTCTCTTTAAGGAATCAGTTCAATCTACTTTTCTTTGACTCCTAGCTTCGTGATCTCCAGAGACATTCTGTGAGATGAAATCAACTCTGAAACTCACACTTGCTCAGCACTCCCTGCCCATGAGGTCCTTCTCTTCCTCTGATTGGAGAGGGTGTAGGGTGGAAAGTAGAGAATGCCTCTCAAATCCTCCACCAGGGCATTCACCTCATCATTTCCCATTTAGGTTCTGCTGGTCTTCACAATGCCCATTTACCTGTCCCCCTCCCCCCAACCTTGCTATTTTCAGCTTCTTTTAATATATTCTCTTCTCCCACCAGAAAACGTAGTAAGTGCTTTATACTTTTTTATTGACTCTATCTCTGATGACGTTGGCATGAAAAATGGACACAACTACTCTCACCCACACGTATTACTCGTTCTACCCCCACCCATGGGTAAGGCCAGGATTTGTGTTGATCAGGGTCGGAAGACTGGAGTAGCTTGACTTTGATACATTTATTGGTAGAACCTCAGAATAGATCAGATCCTACAAGATCAAAGGTTCAATTTTTTTTTTTAAGCAATCAGGGTTAAGTAACTTGCTCAAGGTTACACGGCCAGTTATTTCTGGGTGTGGTGCTGAGCGTCTGAGCCCGGGATTCGATCTCCAGGTCGTCCCAACACTGGAGCCGGTGCTCTTACTCGCTGTGCTACCTGGCCGCCCCTCAAAGGTTCAATTTTCATGAAACTAGAAAGCATTCAGGGGCCAGAGGCAAGAGACATATCCAACACAGTCATCAAACTAGTAGCATCTGTATTCAAAGACATTAGATTCTCTGACTAGGAATGCTCAAGGATAAGTCAACTTGTCTAAAGAAACAGATATCCAAAATGATGCTGAGTTAATTCTTCTGATCTTTAGCCAGACCACTTTGGCCTCCTCCTAAATTCATAAGTTTAGAATGTGAAGCATCCTTACAGCTCATTAAGGCCAATTTTCCTTATTTTACAGATGAAAGAACTGCAGCCCAGAGAAACTTGAGTGGCTTGTCTATAGTATCTGAAACAGGATTTGAACCCAGATGTTCCTGACAGCAAGACTAACATTCTAGACGCTATACTATCTTGTTTCTTTTCTGTTCTGGCTTCTGCTGTTGACACTCACCATAGGTTGTGCTTTCTGCACTGACATTCTTAAATTCCCAAAGAAGTAGATACCACACCTTGCATGTACTAGTCTGTCCCTGACCAAAATATCTTACAGTCTTATGCTTAGGGTCCACATCAGTTCTATTCAGTTATGTCATGATTTTACTCAGGTGTTGTAGATCCCTTGTTAAAAAATCTTGGGTCATTTGTAGAATCAGCCTTCTGATAATAGGAGCCCAGTCACAGTACCTATAAATAGATTTGTTTTATTGCTGAAGACACTTTTCATTTTCTGCTTTCTCTAACCTTTTGTTCTGCAGTACTGTTTCAGATCTTTTCCATGTAACTGGTTTCTATTGCTTAGTCATTCTAGCAGCATCAACCTGTAGGAAATCCTTTCAGATATATACGATTTTCCTCCCACCCAAAGGGTAGCTTTCATAACAGTTGTGTTACATTTTCCAAGTTTCTTTATGAGCTCTCAACTATGGCAAATCAAACCACTCACCTTAATCCTCTTTCTGCTTCTACATGAAAGTTAGTTGTATTTCCAGGGGAATTATATTAAAGTTGACTATAAGGACCTATTAACAGGAGCAAAGCTTGAGCATTTGGCAACAAAAATGTGAATTTTTAGGGAACTGAAAAAATATATTTTCCCCTAGGGAATAAGAGGCATTTTTGCCACTCTACACTTATTATGACATCTTAAAAATATTTACTTACAAAATGTTTCACTTCTAATGCAGGTTATGTACTCTGATACCTTTGATTAAAATAAAGAAACTTAGAGACCAGAGCATTATCGAAGAAGGCAATGAACAGATTTTGTTCCCATACATTATAGATTTAGAAAGTATGTTAGAGACTATCTTGTCTACTTTCCTTATTTTATAGTTTAGGAAGCTTAGGCTCAGAAGGAGAAGTTATTTTCCCAGAGTCATTTAAGTAGAAAGTGGAAATCATGATATGAACACAGGTTCTTTGACTTTAAATCCAGAGCTTTTGCCCACTCCATCATGATCCCTCTCAAATATAAAAAATGTCAACAGTATTTTCAGAGCACCGTAATCTCATTACTCAATTATCAACTTCAGTGAATCTCCCTTACCTTCAATGTCAAGGTCAAACTCAATAAACACTAGCTACCTATTATGTTCAAAGCTTTGTGCCAGAAACTGAGGGTGTAAATATGAGAAGGATCAGTTGCGACCTTCAAGAAACTTATAATTTACTATGGTAATAAGTTGTGTTGCAAATAGTTTTAATAATGAAAGTTACAATATTAAGTAGATGAGAAAGGTTAAAAAATAGTAGCATCAGAGATTATGAGAGGGAAGTGATCTCTTCCAGGAAGAAATTGAAGAAATCTATAGTAATATGAAAAAAATGCTCTATATCACTATTGATTAGAAAGAAGAGAGACATCTTGGAAGGAGAGAATGATTTAAATAGTTGGGAGGAGAATTCACTTCACTTATAAGTCACAGAATTTATAAATTTAGAGGCAAAAGTGGCAAGACAAGATGAGAGTACAGTAAGTAGTTAAATTTGGCAGAGAAAAATATGAAATAAGGTTGGAAAGTTACATTGGAGTCAGATGTATAGGACCTTGAATATCATATCAAATAAAGGAATTTGTATTTCATGCAGTAAGCAATGGAGAAGCATTGGAGGTTTTTGAGCAAGGGGAAGACATGGTCGGACCTTAAAATTTCTTTGGCAGTCATGAGAAGGTTGTATTGGAGAAGAGAAACTGGAATTAAAGTTCAGTTAGAAAGCTATTATAATAATCCAGAATAGAAGTAATGATTACTTCAACTAGGGTGGTGCTAAGGAGAGCTGAAAAGAGCATGGAGGATGTGGAGATATTTCAGAAGTAGAAATGATATAACTTGACATATGATTAAATATGAACAGTAAGGGAGAGTGAAAGAATCAGATATAATTCTAAAGTTTTGAGCCTGGGGGACTAGGAGAATGTTGGTTTCACCAATGGACATGAATAAATTAGAGACACATTCAACTCTTGTATTTTCCTTCCCTATACCCTCTCTCAGCGATATCAACAGCTTACATGAATTCAGTTGTCATCACTATGTAGATGACTCTCAGATCTAGATAGCCAACCCAAGGTTGTCTACTGTCCTATGTCACCAAGTATTTATTGGACGTTTTTGAACTGGTTGTTCCATAGTCATCTCAAAATCAACATGTTCAAAACAAAACATCATATTTGTGCTAAAATATACCCTTCCTATTAACTTCTTTTTTTTCTATTAAGGTCACTAATATCCTTTCAGTAACCTAGGTTTGCAACTTTGAAGTCATTTTTTACTTTTCATTCGCAATCACCCAATATACATAAGCGGTTACTAAGCCAAAATATTTCATCTCTTAAATGGTCAAAGGATATGAATAGGCAGTATTCAGAGGAAGAAATTAAAGATATTTATAGTCATATGAAAAAATGCTCTAAATCACTATTGATTAGAAAAATGCAAATCAAAACAACTCTGAGGTACCCCATCAAACCTACCATGTTTCCCCGATAATAAGACACTGTCTTATTAAATTTTTTGGACAGAAAAACACCAGAGGGCTTATTTTCAGGGGAGGGCTTATTTTAATGAACATTGACAGCAATTTTAATAAACAGGTAAATGTGAACAAAAAAAATGTACCTTTATTCAATAAGCAAATCACTGGGGAAGAACAGGATGACGCGCTCACTGCTGCAGCTCTGATTGGATGCAGCTTGGAGCGCGGCGTGAGTTTCACGGGGGGGGGGGGGGGGCGGGGGGTACAGAGGGGACCGTAATGTGGCGTGTAGTGCAGGGGATCACCTTCACTACAGTAGCAATCTCAATAGGGCTTATTTTCGGGGGAGGGATTATTTTAGAGGAATCTTACACAGTAAGGGGAGGGCTTATTTTCAGGATAGATCTTATTATCGGGGAAACACGGTATCAGATTGGCTAACATGACAAAACAGGAAAATTATAAATGCTGGGAAAGATGTGGGAAAAATTGGAACTCTAATGCATTATTATTGGAGTTGTGAATTGATACAACCATTTTGTAGAGCAATTTGGAACTATACCCAAAGGCCTATAAAAATATGCATATCCTTTGACCCAGCAATATCACTTTGAGGGCTGTATCCCAAAGAGATAATAAAGACAGGAAAAGGATCCACATATACAAAAATATTTATAGCAGCTCTTTTTGTGGTGGCAAAGACTTAGAACTTGGGGGGATGCCCATCATTTGGGGAATGCCTGAACAAGTTGTGGTATATGAATGTAATGGAATATTATTGTGCTGTAAGAAATTGTGACTTGCTCTTCTCTCTTTTATTTTGTTTTGTTTCTTTTTCCTTTTTATTCATTCCATTGGTTATAATTCTTCTTTACAACTTGACTACTATTTAATGTGAAGATACAAGTAGAACCTATACTGGATTGCATGCCACCATGGGAGGGAAGGGGAGAGGGGAGGGAAGAGAAAATTTGGAACCCCAAAACTTGTGGAACTGAATGTTGTAAACTCATAGTAAATGAATTTTAAAAAGAAAAAGGTAAAAAAAGAAAAGAAAAAGAAATGATGAGCAGGTGGACTTCAGAAAAACCTGGAACGACTTATATGAACTGATGCTGAGTGAGGGGAGCAGAACCAAGAGAACATAGTACACAATCATAGCCACATTGTGTGATGACTAACTTTGATAGACTTGGTTCTTATCAGCAATGCACAGTTCTAAGACAACTCCAAAAGGGTCATGATGGAAAATGCTATCCATATTCAGAGAAAGAATTTTGGAGCCTGAATGCAGATCAAAGCATACTATTTACTTTCTCTTCTTTTTGTTTTGTTTCTTCTTTCTTGTGATTCATTTCGTTGGCTATAATTCTTCTTTAAAACATAATTTATGTGATAATATTTTTAATATGAATATATATGTAGAGCCTATATCAGATTGTACACTGTCTTGGCAAAGGGGTTGGGGGGGGAGAGGAAGAAAATGTAAAACCCCAAAGCTTGTGGAACTGTATGTTCTAAACTAAAAATAAATAATTAAAAATATTTAACATCTCCTCTCTATATTTTTCCAGGAAAAAAAAATTTCTCATTAACCTCTACCACTTGGAACCCTATTTGCCTTCAAATTTCAATTCAAATATCATCTTCTAGTTGAAGTCTTTCCTGATCTCCCTAACTACATATCACCTTGCATATTTGTTTGAGTATATACATATGCAAATATGTATATATGAAATCATATATAACCATGTACATATATACACATAAATATTATGTATATACTTATATGTATATGTGTTGTCTCCTCTGAGAGAATACATCTACTGTGAAGGGAGAGATGCTTATTCTGTCATCCCAACAACTTACATAGCCACCATCCTACTTTGACATGTTACCATTTCATGTCTAGACTTTTGCAATATACTCCTAATTGTTTTCCCTGGCTTCCCTTCTACTTTCCTTCACACAGCCTTCACACAGCTAGCTACTAAAGTGATATTCCCAAAGCACAGATTTGACAATGTCACTCCCTTGCTCAAAAATCTCCATTGAATCCTCAGTGGGACTTATCAATAAAGTCTAGTCTCTTTCTATTACCTTTAGAATAAAATACAAACTTTTATGTTTGATGTTTAAAATCCTTCCCAATCTAGCTCCAATTTACCTTTCTGGGAATATTATACATTTGCCCCCATTTATGCACTTTTTAGGCTAGCCAAATTTGCTTTCTCAATGATCCTCACATACAATATTTCATCTCTTCTCTCCATGCTTTTCCAGGAAAATATTTCCTCCTAATCTCTACCATTCAGAACCCCACTTGCCTTCAAAGTCAGCTCAAATATCACCTATTTGAAGTTCTTCCTGTATTCCCTACTCACTAGTCCTCTATCCCTGAAATCACCTTGCATATGTGAGTGTGTGTATGTATACACACATACATATCATGTAGATATTATATATAGTCTCCCCTGATACCATATAATCACTGCAAGGGAAGAGTCTGTTTCATTTTCTCTTTTTGTATTCCTCATGCCTAGCACATAGTAGGTGCTTACTAATTTTTTAAAAAATATTTTTGCTTTTTGGAGGGGGAGGGCAGGGCAGTTGGGATTAAGTGACTTGCCCAAGGTCACATGGCCAGTAAGTAGTAAGTGTCTGAGGTCAGATTTGAACTCAGGTCCTCCTGACTCCAGGGCCAGTGCTCTATTCACTGTGCCACCTAGCCATCCCACTAAATGTTGATTAGCTGAAATTACACAAGATAAAATTAGGATTTACCTGAGGAAGAACTTCCTAGCAATTAGAGCTAACCCAAAATGGAATATTCAGTGTTGGGAAGTTGTGACCATCATTCTCATATATTATAAGAGAGATTTTTGCTTAGGTATAGGTTGCATTAGAGGTCTCTGAGGTACCTTGAACACTGATATTTTGTAATTCTATTAATGCAATGCTTAGAGTTAAGAGAATTCTGGGAATAAATCGTATCTCTGACATTTAGTAGCTGTGCAACAATGGACAAGACACTTAGCCCGAGTCTCAGGTTTTTTATTTGTAAAATAAGGATAATACAACATATACTACTTACTTCACAGTGTTATTGTGAGATTCAAAAGAGAAAAATATATGCAAAACAAAATAATTGTCAGTTATTCTTACAGATTTTTTTTCCTAATGTGAATTCTGAAATCTATCAGCTATATTGTATACTTTTTAGACAATAAGTGAATTTTTAAATTAATATATCATACTAAACTGAAAAACAAACAGAACAATATGATTGAGGTTTGGGACATTTATTCCTAGAAAGATAAAGATTCAACAGAGAAAATACATTCATTTTATTTTATTCATTCAGCCAAGGTCACTTTTTTATGATCCAAGAGTAATAGGGGATCTGAAGATAATACTCTCATAAAATTTTCTTTGCCAAAAACATTAATTGAAACAAGATGTGAAAAGAGTGTTAAGAGTAGATGAATTAGATGTTTCTCTTGAAAGGCACATTCTTAATACAGATCTATGGGTGGAGATAAACTAACTTAATGCACTATTACTATTCTACCTCCTTGGAATGGAGAATTTCAAGGGCTATCAAAGCCAGAAAACATATCACTTAGCTTAACTAAGCCTTTATGTTTCCTGACTTTAAATTGAGTTTAGCTACACCTCTCAAGATAATTACTTCTTAGTGAATCACAACATTGAGTTTCTTACTGAAACAATGCACTGAGGATACTTTTTCTTACTCTTTCTCCTAAGGTAGAAGAATACCCATGTCAGAAAAGTCAATTCCAAATCAAGTCACATAAACACTAATTCATTCAACAACTTGAACAAAAACATAGACAATTTCCATTTTATTAATGCATGTAAAATATGGTTGTTAAAATGTAAATTAAATTTTATCTTGAATTATGTCTCTCCTGGTAGAAGAACTATTTAATTTTTATTTAAAGCTATTTCTAACAATTTAATAATAGTAATGATAAGAGAATTTTTCTGATGCCTACTTTTTCAACTTATAAAATAAAAAGTAGCAAGGGTCCATGCAATTCCTGTATAACACAGCAGATGGCAGTATTTTTTAAAAAGAAAAAAAGGTCCTCCATTTGCAAATCTTGATGATTGGATGATTATCTGCAATCAGGCTATTTATATTATATATAGATGTCTCTATACAAAACATTCGTGCTTTTGTTCTTACATTTATTATTTTCTGGGTAAGTGCTAAAAAGCAGTAAGACTTGAATAAAGGAATTGACAGTGTAGCTGAAAGTTGCCAGATTTTAATTTGGAGAATACAGAATGCATTCAGAGCCAAAGTCACAGGGGTAGTCAAGGAGAATTGTGTCCTAATAGTAGTCATCAGCAGTATCTGACTGAGTTTAGACCATTACATGACCCAAACAAGGTTGAAAAATGGGATAAGATACTGCAATATGGGCTAATCACAAATATACCACCCCCCCACACACACCCACACACACAGCACACACCTGGAATAGAACACGTAAAAGTATTCTCTTTATGGGAAAATGTTCCAGACATACATCTCTGCTTTGGAGCTAAGAAATGCTGTTGATGGAATATTATTCAACATTAGGGGTGAGTTATCTCCCTTCATCAACTATTATTAGAAATACCGGTTCTTCAATCTTGCTGACTCCACCTAGAAGTAATAATTTAAGCATTTGCTTTGGTCACAATATCTTTTCAAAGGACACAAAAGTATCTTTCCTAATTGCAAATAGAGATTCATGTTTCCCAGGAAGGATAAATTCTGGAATTCTGGCCATGAGTTCTGTACCCGCCCCATCAGCACAATGGCCAGAGGAGCAGTGACCTGACCAAGAGTCCCTTACTTCACAATATGGCTAGGGAAATCACTGAAGTTGGGCTACACTGAAGGGAGGAAAAAGAAGGTGGACCTTTCTAAATGAGGTATATGAAAAGATACATACTGTTAAGAGTGGTGGGGCAACTGATAATTTCATTCTGAATCAGTTCATACAATCAAAATCAGGATTTTCTGAGTCTTTTCCCCCCCATTACTTGTGGTCCAACATTTTTTTTTAAGCAATCGGGGTTAAGTAAATTGCTCAAGGTTACATGGCCAGGTGTTTCTGGGTGGGTACTAAGTGTCTCAGACCGGAATTTGATCTCCAGGTCATCCCAACACTGGAGCCGGTGTTCTTACTTGCTGTGCTACTTGGCCACCCCTACAACATATTTTTTTTTTTATTAGTTAATATATCACATTTTTTTTCAGCTATTCCTTGATTGTCTAGGGTCACATAAAGGACTATTCCCCTACCACCTTGGAGTCTAATTCTTTCATTTTTCCCTTTTGCTCCTAGATATAGGATCAAGAGGCTTATTTCACTTGTAGCTATTCCCTGTGATTATTCTTCCTCTAATCCCCTATTTCTCTCTATCACCAAGTTTTTCCCTATTAGGTTTGATGTAGTTCTTTACCAAATTCTTTGTGTATGCATATGTGTGTATTTAACCCACCTTTGCTCATTTCAGATAAGAGTAAGGTTCATAGGGTGGCTAGGTGGCTCAGTGAATAGAGCACCAGCACTGGAGTCAGGAGGACCTGAGTTCAAATCTGACCTCAGACACTTAACATAAAAACTAGCCATGTGACCTTGGGCAAGTCACAACCCAATTGCCCTATGTTCCCCCCTCCAAAAAGCAAAAAAAAAAAAAAAAAAGAGTAAGGTTCATATAATACTTTTCCTATCCTTTCTTTCTGTTTGCATATTCTTCTTCTCATGCAAATCATTTAAAAGTTAGTAAATTCTTCCCCCTTTCCTCTGCCTTTCTACATTAATGTACTCCTACTCTCTCTTTTCTTTCCCCTTTTCAGACCCTCAAAAGAGAACCAATGCATACTCAGGACCTCTGCTTTTATTTAGCTCCCTCAACATCCCCAGAAAACATTAAAGTTCTGTTAAGAATATTTACTTCAGGGGTGGCCAGATGGCGCAGCAAGTAAGAGTGCTGGCCCCGTTGTCGGGAGACCTGGGATCGGTTCCGGCGTTGGGCGACCCAGGATTGGTTCTGGCCTCAGATACTTCGCACCCACACAAAATAACTGGCCGTGTAACCTTGAGCAAGTTACTTAACTTCAATTGCTTTAAAAAAAAAAGAATATTTACTTCTTCCACTTTGGAATATTAGCACTATGTCATCATATAGCCCTTTCTGAATGCTCAAGCAAATTTACCTTTTAAAAACTTTTTCTTGGGGCAGCTAGGTGGCACAGTGAATAGAGCACAGGCCCTGGATCAGGAGAACCTGAGTTCAAATCCAGCCTCAGACTCTTAACACTTACTAGCCATGTGACCTTGGGCAAGTCACTTAACCCCAATTGCCCTGCTTTCTGCCCTCCAAAAAAATAAAGCAAAAAATAAAAATAAAAAAAAATTCTGGCATCATTTGTATTATAAAGTTCCTATTCTTATCTAGTTTTTTAATCAGAAATTCTTGAAAGTCTTGAAATTCATTAAATATCCACTCCGTGCTCTGTAGAACCATACTCAGTTTTGCAGGGTCAGTTATTATTATTATTTTGCTTTTTGGAGGGCAATTGGGGTTAAGTGACTTGCCCAAGGTCACACGGCTAGTTTTTGTGTTAAGTGTCTGAGGCTGGATTTGAACTCAGGTCCTCCTGACTCCAGGGCTGGTGCTGTATTCACTGCACCGCCCAGCCTCCACTAGGTCAGTTATTTTTAGTTTAAATTTGTATCTTTTTGCTTTTTGGAATATTTTATTCTAAGATCTCTTCTCATTTATAGGAGATGCAGCCAGGTCTTTGGTTATCTTCATCTTGGTCCCTTGATATTTAAACTATTTCTTTCTGTATGTTTTGAGCATTTATCTTTGCTATACAGTGTTTGGCACATAGGTGTTTAATAAATGCCTGACTGATTTATGTGGGAGTTCTGGATTTTGGCTATGATATTCTTGGGACTTCTCCTTTTGAATTTCTCTCAGAAAGTAATCAGTGGATTCTTTCTATCTTCACTTTGCCCTCTGGCTCTAACAAATATGGGCATTTGTCTTTTACAATTTCTTGAAATATAATGTTCAGGCTTTTGTTATTATTGTTTTCAAAAAGTCCAATTATTTTTTACCCTAGTCCTATTTTCCAGGTCATTTGCTTATATTTATGTGTATATACACACATATGTATATATATTCACATACATACATGTGTGTATAGATAGATAGATATAGATCTATCTACCTATATCTTACATTTTCTCCCTTTTATTAAATTTTATTTTGCTTTGAAAATTTTTTTACTGTCATCTCCAGGTCTACTCTAGTTTGCTGGGAGCCCATCTCTTTCCTTCAGAACTTTTTTTTCCCCCAGTTTTTGGCTCTTGCTTAATTTCTTTTAGGTATTCATGTAGTCCTTATGGAAGGTTCATTTTTTCTTCTAAGTCTCTATTTGCAGTTGTTTTAGCATCATTCCTCCATATTGGGGAAGGGGATCTTTAGACTTAACAGTCATTTTATGCTGATTGATGTTTTCTTTGATTTATTCATCTATCTAGTTTTAATTCCTGAACTGAGGTCTTATTCCAGAGCCAGGTTCTGCCTCCTGGTGTGCTTTTGAATGAGATAGTCAAATTCCACTTCTTAAACTAGATCACTTGGGTTCCTGTCTTGATCTCTACCTCCTGGGGTTACCCACTGTATTTCTTCCTCCCTGAATCTTTGAATTTCAGAGTTCTGGTTCTTCAGGACCCTCTCTGGTGTTTCAGGATTGAATGCTAGGGATTGTGCAGTTCCGTGACCTGGACTACCCCAGTATAAGCAGTGATAGTTTTTGCTGCCATTTCCAAGAACATTCATGGCTCCCATTTTTGGAATTTCTGAATACCTTGAAATTTTCTGAATACCCTAATCATTAGTGATTTGGAGCATGGTTGTGAATATTTTACAATTCTTCTTTTGAGAAATCTTTGACCACATATATTGGGAAATGACTATTAGTTATATACCTATGTATATTTATATATGTATATATAATATATCTCAATCTGGTATGAATGCCAAGGTTTTGCTAGAGTAGGAATATGATTTCATAGAATTCTATACCAATCAAAGTATCAAACAGATAATTCATAGAACTTGGTAAAAATAATGAAATTAATTTGGAAAAGCAAAAGATATAGAATGTCAAAGGAAATTATGAAAATAAGTTGGGAAAAATGGATAATAGCACTTCCAGACCTCAAACTATATTATAAAGCAGCAGTCATCAAAGTCATCTGCTATTAGTTTAAAAATAGATAATTATATGGAATAGACAAGTGGGAACCAGAAAAAATGGAACTTAATAGTCCAGTTTTTGATAAAGTGGAAAATGTAAATTATCTAGGAAAAACTCCTTATTTGATAAAAACTGGGAAAATTGGAAAGTAGACTGACAGAAATTAGACTTAGACCATCACTTTATACTGTATTGTACAATATATTCTAACTGGATATGCAACCTTAATATTAATTATCAGACTATAAAAAAAGAAGACAGGCAGATCATATACCTCTCATCGTGATGGGCTGAAGTTATGTTGTTAACTAAATAAGATAAAGATAATCACAAAAAGCAAAATAAATCATTTTGATTACATGAAACTGAAAACCTTTTGCACAAATAAAATCAATATGTGTGGGATAATAAGGGAAGTAGCTGAATGGGCAAAACATCTCTGTCACATTTCTCTGTTAGGGGTCTAGTATTTGAGATATATTACATATAAATATATAACTGACAGCCATTTCCCAAAGTAGTTTCTTACGGTTCCCTCTGCTATTATCCTCTCACTGTTGCTGTCTTTGGCTGCTACAACTATGTTTCTGTTGTCTTCTTTTGTATTCTGGGTGTCCTAATCATGAAGACAGCTGGAGTTTATTTTTGGTGTGTAATTTCTGTCTCAGAGAGGTTTGAAAGGTTGAGGAGATTGGGGAAAAAATCAAGTTCACTATTTAGTTTATCATGCTTACCTGTCCTTTTAAGTTCTAAATCTTTGATCCCATGTTATCCTCTTTACTTTAGACTATAAGGTCAGTAACTTTAATATTTCCCTTGATAGGATCCTGGAATCCCTTGCCTTTAACCTTTTGCTTTTACCTATAGCCATCCACAACCCAGATGCACATATGCACCCATTTTCTGCTTTCTCTAGTACTGCTTTCTCCCAGGTCATATTATAGAACTAGAAAAATACATAACTAATACAGACCTGGTCCATTATAAATTTATGCTTTCTAGCTTCCTTCTATCTCTCACTGCTACCCATCATTCCTTTTCGTTAATCTCTCATTATGTCACTAGCATTAGAAGTTAGTATCATATAGTAGAAAGAGTTCAGGCAGGATTTTGAATCAGAGGACCTAGGTTTATATCTCAGCTTTACTACTTACTATTTACCTTAGGCAATGTAAATAGTAAGTAGTAACTTACTTATAATAACTATATAGTAAGTTACTATAATAGTAACTTACTATTAGCATTAGACAAATCACTTTAACTCTCTGAACTTCAGGCAACAATTGGATTATTGTTGGACAATTGGATTCCATGATTCTTAATTCCTTCAAATTCTAAGTCCATGATCTCATGACCCCATGATCTCCACAGCAGTGATTAGACCCTATCAGCGTCAGGCCTCATTTGAAACTCCAGCCAAGTTTATATATTAGCTACTTCTTTATGTTGGCCCACCATCCCTTGACTCATTTCTTAAAGAGGCTTATTCACCAAGTGGGTGTTACCCCACACAAAGTGAGAATCTGAAAAGACCTTAGCTTTAAAGTTTAGGGTCAGGGTCTCCCATTGTACCCTGGGCCATCTCCAGTCATCCTGATGAATATCTGGTCACTGGACCCAGATGGCTCTGGAGGAGAAAGTGAGGCTGGTGACCTTACACAGCCCTCCATCACTCAAACCAAAGTCAATTGCAAGTCATGTCACCATCTCCCTGATGTCATTGTCCTCTTTGAGAACAAAGGACAAATATAACAACACATGTTGGCCCACCTGTAGACCCTGGGCTGGTCATATCCTGGGACAGACTCATGTGAAGAATGTAAGATATTCCCCAGATAAAAAAAAAATTACCTCAATTGTAAGGTCTTTTCAAGGGTAGTATAACAACTTGACTGGTTCTGGATCCACTACTTTGCTTTAATTCTGGTATTTGTATACTTCCTGATACTCAATCTATGACTATATTTTGATCCTTAAGCTACTATCGACTCTCTGAGCCTACTCTTGTTCTTTTAACTGGCTCATTCTCTTTATTCCAAGCCTTTTCTTGGCTCTCATAATGACTTCCTGATCTGTCTCCATGTTCTACTATCCCCCATGGTTCTACCAAACAACTTTTCTTTTTACATTCCTATTCTCTTTCCCCTAGTATTTTACATAGAATATTAAACTATCCAGCATGAGATTCCTTTAGTAGATTCTGTCATAGAATTCTTAAATTGTTTTGCATATGTCTTATCTCTTGACCAAAATAGTAAGCTCTTCTGATTACTTGGTTATTTCTCAATAAATGTTGATTGAATGCCTAATTGTAAGGCAAAATTTCAAGGTAAATATATATCCATATATAAACATATGCACAAATATACATGTATTACATTCACACACAATATTTCTGAGAGTTTTTGGATTGCCATCCTTCTTTGCACACGAAGAAGCAACAGAATACAAGCAAGAATATCAGTAAGCTTGGGTACAGAGTGGAGATTGCAATGGTAATTCAAATGCTAGGATAGTCAATAAGGCAGCAAATGATTACCTATATGTATGGTGGTTTCTATGGACTCCCCTTTCTAGAGCCGTGAATTGGAACTTTCATATTATTCTCCATTCTTCTACCTGTCTTAATGCATAAGAGCATAATATGCTGTGACTGAAATACTTCTGTCCTGAGAATCAGGAAATCTAAGTTCTAGTCTCATTTTTGCCATTTACTTCTCATGTTGCTTCTGTCAAATCACTTAACCTTTCCAGGCCTCAGTTTCCACTAACATTTTATGATAAGAAAAAATCTGTGACACAAAAGTTGTTTGCATGGAAGGACTGGAGCCAGATCATACCATCTCATGAGAACTGACTATTAAATTTTCAATGTCAGCATTATACCTTGGAAATTAGCAAATGCTACAAGTCATCTTGATTTTTTTACTGTCTAGACTTAATAAAGTGATGGAGAAAATGTTCATAATGTAGATTAAACTTAAAAGTATGTCATCAATTATTTTTTGGAGAGTCAGTTTTAATTTCTTTTTACATTTAATTTTTATTTTATTTTTTCCCCAATTACAGGCAAATGAATTTTTTTTAACTCATTGGAGCCCACAAATGACACAAAATACATAGAAGGACTCATAATAATCCATCACCAATCATAATTCTCTTTCCTAGTTGTTAAGTTTACCTCCCTATGTGTCTTAAAGGTCTGAACACTCCAGAAAGGAACTGAATTTTGATTTACTAGTAGTTTAATATCCTGATATTTTACTGAATCCTACTCTCTTGCATAAGGCCCATATCATTCCCCTAATACTCACAGTCACTTTATGGTTTAATTTTCTGTTGCAAACCAAATACATATTTTGTAACACATGGGTTTCCCACTATCCAGATTACAGCAGGTTGGCAAGATTTATATCCCTTGCTTCTCTGTTGCTGTTGTTCATTTGTTTCCAATGTTTCTGACCCCATTTGGGGTTTCCTTGGCAAAGATACTAGAGTAGTTTGCAATCTCCTTCTCCAGCTCACTTTACAAATGAGGAGCTGAGGCACAGGGTAACACAGCTAGTAAGTACATGAGGCCAGATTTGAACTCATGTCTTCCTGACTCCAGATCCAGCACTCTATCCACTGTACCACCTAGCTTTCTGCTTCTCTGTATCATGGCTTTAGTTCCCATACTATTCTTCTCACTTCAGGGGTTATGTGGGCAATTTTCTCCTCTTTCCAGAAGACATATTACTCAGGACCTCCCCTTATTCTCTAAGGAATTGGATCTCCAAACTTTTGAGTGTGAGGCTACTTGCAACACAACCCCTTATACTGTCACTGATAGAGAAATTCCACTTCTTTGGCTGGAAGTCTAGATTCTAGAATTGTACTGCCTATGAAACTGACCACTTCCCCCTCCACACAGAAGGCTGGGTATTGAAAACATTATTTATGAAATCCCTTTGTGGTATACATTCATGATCCATCATTGGCCCCCACAACATACTTTCTAGAAGATAGGCAGAATGAAATATAAATGAAAAAGGAATGGGGAAACTAATGGCTCATATACATAGGCCAATACAAAGGGTTCATTCCTCTCATAAAGCATCTGTTTTCCAAGGGTCTGAGCCATCCAAGATATCATGGGAGTATCCTTAGGCACTGAGAATAAATCAGATGTAGTTTTGTCTCCTGGAAAGGTGCTAAATGTATATGTCTATATTATAAGAAGACACATGAACAAATAAAAGTTAAAAAAAATCTCACTGAACTCACAAAATTGATGGGGGAACATTCCTGATCAGCCCTTTCTATAGCCATTTGCTAGGTCAAGGGTGGGGAACCTGTGGTCTCAAGGCCACATGTGGTCCCCTAGATCCTCAAGTGTGGCCCTTTGACTGAATCCAAACTTCACAGAATAAATCCTTTAATAAAAGGATTTGTTCTGTAAAAATTGGACTCAGTCAAAAGGCCACATCGAAGGGCATCCTTATTGGAAATGCTTCTAGCTTATCCCCATTATATATAATGCTTGCTAATGGTTTTAGATAGATGCTACTTATCACTTTAAGGAAAACTCTATTGATTCCTATGCTCTCTTGTATTTTAATAGGAATGGGTGTTGTATTTTGTCAAAAACTTTTTCTGCATCTATTGAGATAATCAAATGATTTCTACTAGTTTTGTTATTGATATGGTCAATTACACTCATTGAACCAGCCCTGCATTCCTGGCATAAATCTTACCTGGTCATAGTATATTATCCTCATGATAAGTTGCTATAATCTCTTTACTAAGGGATTTTTTTTTCTTAAGAAGCTCTTTAATGGCGTGTTCAATTTCTTTTTCTAAGATAGGGTTATTTAAGTATTCTATTTCCTCTTCTGTTAATATGGGCAATTTATACTTTTGTAAATATTCATCAGTTTTACTTAGATTGTCAATTTTACTGAAATATAACTTGGCAAAATAACTCCTAATAATTGCTTTAATTTCTTCACTGGTTGTGAATTCACCCTTTTTGTTTTTGATACTGATCTTTTGTTCTTTCTTTTTAAAATTAAATTAATCAATGGTTTGTCTATTTTATGTCCCCCTCCCATAAAACCAGCTCCTAATTTCATTTATTAGTTCAATGGTTTTCTTCCAATTTTATTTATCAGTCCTTTGATTTTCAGGATTTCCAGTCTGGTGTTTAATTGGGGATTTTTAATTTGTTTTCTTTTCCTAGTTTTTTTTAGTTGCATGACCAATTCATTGATCTGCTCTTTTTCTGTTTTATTTATATGCATATTTTTAGATACAAATTTTCCCTAACTCCTGCTTTGGCTGCATCCCATAAGTTTTGATATGTTGTCATTCTCCTTAATGAAAGTATTTATTGTTTCTATTATTTGTTCTTTGACTCACTCATTATTTAGGATTATATTATTTAGTTTCCAATTAATATTTTAATCTATTTTTCCATGGCTCTTTACTAAATATTGCATTATGGTCTGAAAAAGGATGCATTTAACATTTCTGCTTTTGTGCATTTGGTTATGAAGTTTCTTTATCCTGATATATGGTCATTTTTTTGAAGATATGATTTACAATTGAGAAAAAAGTATACTCCTTTCTATTCCTATTCAAGTTTTCCAGAGGTCTATCATATCTAACTTTTCTAAAATTCTGTTCATCTCCTTAGATTCTTTCTTCTTTATTTTATGATTAGATTTATCTAGTTCTGAAAAGGGAAGTTAAGGTCTCCCAATAGTACAGTTTTATTGTCTTTTTTCCTCCTGCAATTCATTTAACTTTTCTTCTAAGAACTGGATGCTATGCCATTTGGTGCATATATATTTAGTATTGACATTACTTTATTGTCTATGGTGCCTTTTGCAAGATGTAATTTCCCCATTTATCTCTTTTAATTAGGTCCATCTGGAGAAATATAAATTAAAGCACTTCTAAGTTTCCACCCCACACTAATCAGATTGACAAAGATGACAAAAAAGGAAAATGACAATTGTTGGAGTGGATATGGGAAAATAGACATATTGGTGAATAATTGATGGGAGCTATGAATTAGTTCAGTTATTCTGGAAAGTAATTTGATATTATGTCCCAAAAGTGACTAAACTGTACATACCCCACATACTAAAGAGATAAGAGAAGGAAAAAAAAGAATTCATATGCACAAAAATATCCATAGGAATTCTTTTAGAAATAACAAAGAATTAGAAACAAGACATTTCCCATTTATTGGAAATGGCTAACAAAATTGTGGTATATTAATGTAATATAATATCATTTTGCCAAAAGAGATTATGAAATTGATGGTTTCAGAGAAATCTGAGGAGGACTCCATGAATTGATACAGAACAAAGTGAGCAGAACACTATAACAACATTATAAAGAAAAATGGAAACATTTGAGAATTCTGTTGATTGCAAAAACACATCATTATTCTAGAGGAATGAAGAAGCATGATATCAGCAAGTTGATGGAGAAGTGATAAGCTCAAGATACTGAATAAAGTATACATTTTTTAACACATCCAATATGGGAATTTACTTTGCTTGATTGCATATTTGTTACAAGAGTCTTTTGTTTAAATTTCTTAGAGGGGAGTAGGGAGAAAGAAAACAGATGTTTGTTAATTGAAAAAAAATAATTTAATTTTAAAAAAGAATCCTTCCCAGTCTATTTCAGTTATAACTTCCTGTCAGTCCAGTATTTTATGGTCTGTCATATATTGTGGTGCTGTGTGAAGAAACCTGAAATATCCATCACTTTATTTACACAATCCTAGAGAAGGATGATTTGTTCAATCAAAACTTATGGTCAGAAACAACTGTAGCACATAGCATAATGATGTATGAGTTAGATTCCCTATCCAAATACCAATCCTAGTATACAGCCAAGGAAAATCCCAATATGTATGAAAGCCACTTTCTCTTTAAAAAAAAATGAATCGATCACTGAAATTGATCCAATCCATGCAAAAAAAATGGTAGTATTTCATCTGGAAAAATCAATCTTGAACCTTCAACATGGCTGCCCACAGAGGTAGTAAATTAGTAAGGTTGACAATAGAGGAAGTGGCATTACTTTGTTACTTGGATGATTTACTATTTGTAAAACCAGAAGAAATAAGGACATATAAAGGATTAGTATAGATTTTCAAAGATCTAGCTAAAGAACCATGAGTATTACCTATAATATATAAGACAGAAGTCCCAGCAGTTTAAAATACCCTTAATGCTGCTGATGTCACAAGTCAGGGCTAACATCTACTTTATATTTAATCATATTTGATCATATTTCTATTGTATCATCTATTACATTTGGGGAGCTACAATTTGGCTCATGATATTTCTGAATCCACCTAATGAGTCATATATATTAAATTTCTACTATGATAATGTCAGATTTAGTTATGGAGGTGGAGTGACTTCCTCAGCAAGGACACACAGCAAGTTGATGTTAGGATCAGGGTCAATAATTGAACAAAAGTCTGCTCATACTTAACCTTTTGCCCTACTCACTAAACCTGGTTATTTAAAATTTTTTTCATCAAATGTACACAGTCCCCAGCTACTGCAGTTGCTTATCCAAAGCATTCTTGCTAGTTATTAAAGGGCCAGGGAGTTGGGCAAATATTTTTTCCTTAGAAGACATGATACTCTGGAGATTTTTTTCCTCTTTTCTGGTCTCAAAACTTGGGGTTTTTGATATTTTCATCATTGGGGGGGGGGGAAATCACTCATTTTGAAGTTGGGCCTTTCTTGAAGGGAGAAAGGTATTTCATGCCTGGACAATTTCCCCTTCATTTACTTGTAAATTGCTATTGAATTCTCCAGTAAAAGTGAAATAAAGAAAAAGGTGTCAAAATCCAGTAAATAATCATATGTTTCCAATTATCAGGTTAAGAGTTTTGTTGGGAAGAATGAGATAATTGCTGAATACACTTCAGCTGTTGTGGACCAGCTGACCTCTCCTGTATATTTTTTTCCCTTCTTTTCTCTATCCTTCTTTCCCACTTATCCCCACATAAAAAAGATAGGTAATGCAAACTTATTTTTTAAATATCATCTTTCTTCTTCATTCAAAACCCAATTTTCCACAAGCAGGAATAGAATAGTGGAAAACAGCATTGCAGTGAAAATGAAGAAACCTAAATTTTACTCCTAGCTCTCAATCAATCATCAAGAATTTATTAAGCATTTATAATTTTCTGGAACCATGCTAAGTGTTGGAGATACAAGGAAAAAGAGTAAAAATAGTCATTGTTCTAAAGGAGTTTACATTGTAGTGGGAAAGCAAGACAAACACAAATTGGTACATTATAAGACAGGAAGGTGACCTTAGAGATGAAGGCACCACCAGCCTGATTAGACATGTGAGGTGAGCAAGTGTGAGCAGCTGACGTTGTTGGGAACCTGAGTGCCTGGAAGGATGATGATGCCCTAGCCAGTAATAGAGAAGTTTGGAAAGGAGGTAGGTTGGAAGGGAAAGACAAGTTCTTTTCTGGACATATTGAATTTGAAGTGCCTATAAGATATTCAGTTCATAATGTCCAGTAGGAAGTTATGATGCTGAACTGAATTCAGGAGAAAAACCAGATCTATGTATATACATCCAGGAGTCATCAGCAAAAAGATGATAGTTGGACCTAACAAAATTAATGAGATCACTAAATGAGAGAGTATAGAGAGAAAAGAGAAATGGATCTAGGACAGAGCTTTTGGGGGGCACCCACAGTTAGTGTGTTAGAGAAGGATGAAATTACAGCAAAGGAGACTGAGGAGTAGTGAGACAGCTAAGAGGAAAACCAAAGGGAAGTGTCACAAAACCCCAAAAAGATAAGGGTAGCCAGGAGAAGAAGTTAGTTGACAATGTCAAATTCCTCAGAGAGGTCAAGAAGGATGAAGATTGAGAAAAAGCCATTAGATTTGACAATTAAGATATAATTGGCAATTTTAGAGAGAGTGGTTTCTGTCAAATGATGTAGTCAAAGTCAAAAAGCAGAGACTTTAGTGATATTGAGGACAATACTGAGTTTTTTTTTAAATGGATGGCTAAAAGAATCATGGTACCCTTGAAAGAAGTAGGGATGTTCAGAAGAGGAATGGGTTTAGGATGAAAAGATAATGACATCTGCTTGGGGTATGTTGAATTTCAGAAACTTACAGTCATCTAGTTCAAAATGTCCATTTGTCTTTTTCTTTCTTCATATTGTAGGACAAATAGAAACCTCATACCATACTACCTCAACCCAACCTCCTAAAACCATAGTCCTTTAACATCTTTGGGATTGTCTACAGGGTCTCCTGTTCTAAAAACATGAAAGAACTAGTCTAATGACCCTTTCAGCTTGAGAATTGCATGTTTCCATCTTGTAAGTGAGAGGATGGAGTCACTCCTCTTAAAGTCTACTATGTGGGTCACTCTCCCTAGCTCTGTGACCAGTCCTCTGACATGGCCACCCCATTATGAGCTAAGCCTAAATTTTGCTTAGTCTACCAGGTTGAAGGTTTTTTCATTTGTTTGCTTAAAATGCAATAGCTACTTGTAAACCATAAAATTCAATTAAAATCAATTGAATAATTGATGTTTAAAAACACATAATACAGTAATAAAAAAAGAATATAAAACCATACTTCTCTTCTGCAGTCAGGAACTCAAAGAAACACCTTCATGCAATTCAAGTTTAAGAAAATATTTTCCACAACCTGCCCCCATACTCAGGCCAATCCTTTTGTAAAACAAGTCACAGGCTTAGAAAGCACAAAGTACAGCTGAATCAAGGGGCAGGAGAGAAGTAAGCTATGGACACAATAGCTGCAACAACCTGCCCAAGTTCCTACTATACATTCCTTCCTCTCACACACTTATACAGGAACTAAAGGATCTGCCAGGTACCTCTGATTGAACTAGCTGTTGTGTAGAAATGCAGATGCCTTTAATGACTTGCTGTAATTCCTTAATTGATGAATCCCATGGAAGTTACTGCACCTTCTGAGGCAATAAATTACACATAGGTTGGTAGCTTAAACTTCACCCATGCCTCTGAAAGCCTAAATGATTTGGTAAAAAAATCCAAATTTTCTTCCAAGAGTAACTAGGATGCTGAAAAAAAGACAATAGCAGGAACCACCTGGTGGGTGGCAATCAGCAGATAGTTATACATTTTAAATAAAGGCAGTTCATGAGGCAGGGAGCCACAGTTCAAGTTCTCTAAAGAGCAGCTTTCCAAATGGCAAATTATACTGGTATCCAAAGTGGAAAGGATTTCCAGTTACAAAATCAATATTTTCAGTCACTCACATGTTCACAAGGTGCTAACATCATCAGAACAGGTTCAATTATGAAAGGCGTTTGTTTATATCTTACTTAAACTTACCGATGAGCTAAATTGGAAGCTGTTCATGGCGACTTTCATTTGAGAAAATGTCATTCCAAGAGAAGTGTATGATCATCTGTGAATGTGGTTCTCACTTGATTTTTAAATCATCTGTTGGTCTCCATGTGAATCTGAATCTGGAGGCCAGACAAAAGAGGAAAGATCTTAAAAGGGAGAATATTCAAATCTAGAGTAACATCACAGATGATGGTGGAAGGATATTGTGGACAATTTAAAATTCCCACTGGCAAAGAGATCAATATTTTCACTACTTGAGAGGATTAATAAAAGGAAAAAGAAAACATATTCAGCAATAGCTGGACATTTGCCTTTAATTGTAACAACCCAATTGCATAATGAAGAGCTGTTACATCCCTTTAAGATTTACATAACACTTAACAGTATGATTTATTTACAAAGAGCTTCTTTGATGTACTTTTTGAAACAGTTCACTTAAGTCATGTAAGTTCTTTATCTGGATACAGTATTTCATTAGAATTCCAATTTGGGGCCAGAAAAGAATGCAGATATTCTTAGTATTTTTGCTTTGGGTATAGAGGAAATGCAGGATTCCTGACCTCTCTTTACTCAGAGCAATTTTAGATCGTTATCTTGAGTCATATTGCTCCTTCACAATGAGAATGTCATGTGTTTATACCTGGACCTGTTTTCCTCAGAACACACTCATTGACCTGGTACCCCACAAGTTGCCCAAACTTTTCATGATAGGGGCAGGGGTAAAAATGGTAGCTGTTGAGTTAAGCCTATCATGGAATATAGGGCATTCCTAATTCCCAGAGTTTCTTTCCCTAAAAGCATTCTTCTGCTTCTTCCTGCCAATGGTGTAGCAAGATAATTTGCTCAGAATATTAAGCAGAAACATGGAGATGCTATCCATACATAGGGGAACATGGCACAGTGGATAGAGTGCTGGGTTTGGACATGGTTTTAAAAATTTCATCTGCTTTTATTTCATTCTGGGCAGAATGTTATCATTCAAAGAACAGTGGATTTAGAATCTAGGGACTTCATTTGAAACATGATTCTTCCACTTTTGAACCTATGTGACTTTGGAAAAGTCATTTAGTATTTCTGTGACTTAATTTCCTCATCTGTAAAATGAAACATCCCTTCCTCTTTTAAATATGTTTCTAAGTTATTTAACCCCCATGTAGCTAAAGCAACTCCCTAGAACCCATCTATTAAATCATAAATGGGTTGTCAGAAGACATTCCCATACCAGCAGTTCCCCATACTTAGATAACAGATACTTTATATTCCAGTACTGAATGGAAACAATTTGAACCTATCCAGAGAAGAGAGTAAGAAAGGACAAGAAAGGTGATCAAGTATAAGAACTGTTAAGAATATTCTCTCTGGTTATAATGAACTCTATCTAAAACTCCCTTTCCTCAGGGGTGGCCACTTCCTTAAGCATCTGAACCCCTTGTTGTGCCAAGATTGGATCATACATGATCAGCAATTCAAATAAAGCTACTCATCATTATAATAAAAAACATTTGGTACACTGCCAGATAGCTGTGCACATCCTTGTATCCATCTAGAATGTTCTTGTTCATTTCTTTTTGAAAAAATAATGCATTGGTCAGAATTAGAAAAGTGATCTTCCAACTAGGAATGTACTGAAAATCTTCACAGCCCCCTGCACACATATTTTGGAGTCACCCCCTGCCTCCATCATGCATCAAGTCTTATTCCTAAAAGTCCCCTAGAAATTTATTCTTATATTATTTTTTTCTCCTTCTCTCCTGTTTCAACTATATTTCAGGCTTACTCATTGGTCTACAGTGAACTGAAGATGAGACACCCAGCCAAAACCACAGGCCACTATTTGCAACCACTCTTGAATTATTTGTGTTGCTTTATTCCCCTCTTCTTTTCTAATTGCATCTTTTGCTTTCTGTATAGTTTCCAGCCAAATCCACTTACTTGTTAGTCCCCAAACTCCAATCTTGCCTCAGGCTCTTTGCATAGTCATAACACAAGTGTTGCATGCACTTCCTCTTCATATCTTAGAATTCATAATAGTCATCAAGGTTTAATTCACATACCACTCCCCACAGAAAGACTTTCTTGATTTCCTAGTTTCTAGCACTCTTGTCTATCACAAATTATATTTTCTTATCTGGATAAATGCTAAATCTAACCTCCCTTTCCCAGTAGAACAGAATTTCCTTCAATTCAATGCAGTTAGCATTTACTAAGTGGTTACAAAAATGAAAAGTATCTGAGTTTAGGAATCATATCCCTGCTACCTAGGACTCTGCCTTGAATATATTAGGAACTTAACAAATACTTGTTGGATTACACTGAAGTTATTTTATTCTTCATAAGAAACTTTTAAAAAAACTATGGGGAGAATACAGTAAGAATGGTGAAAATATAATGAGAATACTAGAAATCTAATGCCTAGCATGGTGCTCTAAAGAGATCAAATTTTTAATGCATATTTGTTGAATGGAAAAGTAAGGAAGCAAATGATATGCTATCAAGATTAGAAACATAGTCTTGATAACATACAGCTTGCTTATAGTTTGTAAGTATACATATACTTGCTTACAAGCAAGTATATTATACTTTCTTATACTTATATCTTAAGTAAAAATAACAAGCATAATAATAAAGAATTACCTGCTTAACAAAAGTCAATATTTTAAAAATCTGAAATTTAACAAACAGCCAAATTAGGAGATTCTTTTCATTATAAAATTATATTTGCATAATACATGATTTAATCAGAGTTTCTTTAAAGGGCAAGCTTCCCTTGCATATAAACATATGTGTGTAAATATATTATATATGATGCAAATATTTATTGTAAAAAATAAATTTATTATATGGACCATACACACATATATACAATATACTGCATATAACAAATTCTGTTTTTCAAAATGACCACTGTGAATTGTTAAACATCTTTTACTATGTGAAATTCCATCCATGAAATGCATCTGTAGTCTTTCAGAAAAGACAGAGTCAACTAAAAGGAGAAGCTCTTATGATGATGCTGGCTGAAAGAGGTCTGGTGGGGGCAGGGGAAGTCAGGCTTTTTAAGCTTTCTAGACAGCCCTCAAATTATACCACTGAGGCTGCTTCCTGCTCTGCCAATATGTATGGTAGGTTCCAGCACAATACAAGTATAGTTAGATTTTTTCAGCACTCTTTTTTAAGCATTCAATGGATGTCCATTAAGGGCTATTGTCAAGGCAAACATAAGATAGACAGCCCTTACCTTCAAGGAGTTTATAGACTGGTGGGTTATTCCATAGTCTACCACTTAGCATGGTGCTGAGCCCATTGGGTATTCAGTAAATACTTGTTTTTTTGACTGACTTGCTGAATGAAAAACTCAAACCCCTATAAAATAAAAATAATAGAATGCACAATACATGTTTTACTTTCTGGAAAGCTACTAAGCCATAGACTTTTTTTGTTATTATTAAATACATATCTAAAAATATTTTACCCAGCATTAATTATCATGGTTTAATATTTATGTGGATCATTTCACCTAAATAGACTCCAAAATACTTTATAAACAGATTTATAATCTATATAGTGTGTTCAAGTCAATTAAAGTAAAATTCAATTAAAATGCAACCACCTCTGAAGTAGGGCACAGCAGATGTTTAACAGCTCACAGCAACACCTCACAGCAGTGTAACTTCAGTAGCAGCTTATGATGGAAAATGAAGAATTCCATTTCCTATTTAAACTACAGGGGCAATGGAGAGAAGCAGAATGTAATTACCCAAATTAGAAATTTGCTGTGACACCAAGGTTACCAGCCCTACTATTCACAGAAGCGCCAAGGGATATTTATTGATCACACACAGACAAGAGCACTGCTTTATATCTCTTCTGAAGGACAGCACCCTCAGGCACATGGCCTCCAAATACTTCAGAGCTGACAATTCATGATGAAACCAGAATTGTTCACCAGCCTTCAAAAAGACAGCCCCCGAGACTCTCTGGGGGTTCATGACCACCATTCTATTTCCAGTATGAAATAAAATGAATGCAGCATTGTTTTACTATTATTGTTGAATGCTGCAGTGTTATTACACTTTCCTACCTATTGTAGTCGGCAGTTTTGACTGAATTACCAAGGCTCCAGAGATATAGTATGGTATAGTTGAAAGAGCAGTGAATTTAGAGACAGAAAACTTGAGTTCAAATCCTTGCCTTGTTTTGTATCTTATTTGATCCTCACCACAAGCTTGGGAGGTAAGTACCATTATTCCCATTTTACAGATGAGGAAACTGAAAGTTAAGTGGAAAGGAAGGAAGTAATTTATTAAACACCTATTATATGCTAGGAAAAGTTTTCTCAGTCATCATGCTGATATGGACAGAATGCCAATCAGGATGATCAGGTCTGATCTCTTTGCTCCTGTCTCCACTGACACCCATATCTCCACTGTCTTTACCAGACTTTCACAAAAATACCTTATAGCACCTCTTATATCTCCCATGTTATGAAGCCTTTTTATCCAATCAGAGTATGCACTAGATTATGTGAGTATATGGCAATGTCACATACAATCTACTAGGAAATGTAGTCCACAGTTTTCCCTAATGAGAAATGGAGCTCATGAATATGTCTAAAATTAATCAATCAAAAAGAATTAACTAACCACTATGTACCTTGCACTATGATAGGGATGTAAGTACAAAGAATGAAACACTCATCTGTGGCCCCCAACCCTCATCCCAGTGAGTTTACTTTCATCAGGAAGACAAGAAATGCATGTAAAAATACACACATCATAAATATAAGTCGATAAGACACACTTATCTTTCAGTGTACACAGCAGCCAGGTGGCACAGTGGCTAGAGTACTGGATCTGGAGTCAGGAAGACTAATCTTCTTGAGTTCAAATCTGGCCTCGGACATTTATTAGCTATGTAACCCTGGGCAAGTCATTTAACCTTGTTTGCCTCAGCCCCTCATCTATAAAAAGAGTTGGAGAAGGGAATAGCAAACCACTCTATTATCTTTGCCAAGAAAACCCCAAATGGGGTCACAAAGAATCAGCATAACTGAAACAAATGAAAGCAACATATTTGTGTTTGTCTATGAATGTATGTGTTTTGCATATATATGTATATACACATATACATGTATTTGCTATTGTTCAGTCATTTCAGTCATATCCTTCTCTTCATGACCCCATTTGGGGATTTCTGGGCAAAGATACTGGAGTGGTTTGCCATTTTCTTTTTTAACTGATTTTACAGATGAGGAACTGAGGTAAGCAAGGTTAAGTGACTTGCCCAGGGTCATATAGCTAGTAAGAGTCTGAGAGATTTGAACTCAGGAAGATGAGTCTTCCTAACTTCAAGTTTGGACACTCTATCCACTGTGCAACCTGGCTACCCCTGTATATGTGTATTATGAATCTACATGCCTATATGTGTATTGCATATACATGCATATTTGTGTGTACCAAATGGAGCAGAGCTCGCCATATGCACATGCATACATGCAAAGTAGTTAAATACAAGCAGTTCAGGAAGAGAGGGTACTAACAATTGGTAAGACCAGGTGTCTTTGTACCAGCTATTCTCTATGTAGGCTTGGCATTCACTCCATCCTTTCCTCTGCTGCAGAGACTGTCAATTCCTTTAGTTTCTTGCAGGCAACATCTGCAAGCAACCATATTTGGTCTTACCAAATTGTCACATGGTCATATCTGTACCTAAGAAAAATGACTCCAGTGGTAGTATGAGGATGGATTGGTCTGGTGAAAGATTTGAGGCAGGGAGGATATTATAATAATTTAGGAAAGAGGTAAGCACCTGATGGGTAATAGCTGTATGAAAGAAGAGAAGGGATTGGGCACAAGAGATGATATGAAGGTACATGGCAAGATTCATTAAATGTGGAGTGAGAGAGAGCAAAGTGTCTAGAATAATGCTGAGATTATGAAGCTGAGGTGCTGGAAGCATCATGGCCCCTTCAACAGAAACAGGAAAGTCTGGAAGAGAGGAAAATTTAAGGGGAAAGAAAATGAGTTCAGTTTTAAACTTGTTGAGTTTACCATATCTCTGGGATATACAGGTTGAAATGCCCAGTATTCAAAGATATGAAAACAAAGGTACAAAAGTTATTCAATAAATTAATGATAAATCCAGAAAATGAGCATTTAGAAATTGTTTTGAGTTTTTTTTTCTGGTCTGGAATATTCTAAATAAATCAGATTTTGATATTGGATTCCATTTTCTAAAGCATTTCCAGGAAAAAAAAATACAGTGATGCCAAGTAGCCATCTCATATCTATAAAACAACATCTTTGCCTTCAAGGTCCTGAATACATTTAGGAAGATAAAAATATGAAGCATCATAGAATTTTGGAAAGAACCTTGGACATGATGTAATCCTAATTCCTTGCCACTTCCTTTTGTATGTAAGCCTATAGAGTCCCAGAAAAGTGTCACAAAGCAGATCACAAGGTCACAAAATAGAACTGATACTGGAACACTGGTCTCTTGACTTCTAGTTAAATGTTCTTTCCCATTCTAGCATAAAATATTTTCCATAATTAAATAAAGTTACATAAAGCAACATCCAATTAAGTCTCCTTGAAGGTTTATAACAGGGAAGGTAAATTAAAATCAATCTATAGGACCAATAGATTAAACAGAAAATAGAGCAATATGGTGGAAAAATGAATAGGATTTGAGGAGAAGTAATATTCTTTTTTCCCAGTATTATTTTAAATAAATTTATTTTTTTTTTAATTTTTAACCTTCATCTCCGCAAGATATTGAGTTGCACTTTTTTCTCTTCCTGTCTTTCCCCTATCTCCCACCCCACAACAGCCAGCCTACTGATTACCCCTTCCCCCAATTTGTTCCCTCATATCCTCCCCCTTAATCCCCTAACTTTCTAGTAGGGCAAGATGGGTCTCTATACCCCAGTACCTACATATCCTATTTCCCAGCTGCATATAAAAAACATTTTTTAAACATTTGTTTTTAAAACTTTGAATTCCAGATTCATTCCCTGCTTTCCTTGTCATCCACCCTTACTGGGAAAATAAGCAATTCAATATAGGTTGTACATGTGTAGCTATGCAAAACATTTCCATAGTAGATATATTGAAAAAACACTGACTATATTTCCCTCCCTCCTATCTCACCTCCCACTTGTTCTGTTCTCTACTTTGATCCTGTCCCTTTTCAAAAGTGGGTGCTTCCAGCTTCCCTCCCCCCCAGCCTGCCTTCACTTCCATCATCCCCCTTCTCATCCCCTTCCTCACTACTCTCCTGTAGGTTGAGATACCATATTTAGTGTATATGTCATTCCCTCCCTAAGCCAAATTCAATGAGAATAAGGTTGACCCATTCCTTTTTGCCTTCCTGTTCTTCCCCTCCATTGTAACCATCTTCCCTTGCCTCTTCTATATGAGATAGTTTACCCCAATCTGTCTCTCCCCATCTCCTCTCATTATATTCCTCTCTCACCTCTTAATTTCACCTTTTAAGTATTATCCCTTTCCATTAAACTGGTCCTGTGCCTTCTATCTATGTATACCTGTACACATATATACACACATTCACATATGTAATATGTGAATATTACATATCCATATGCCCATATACCCTCCTATATAGACATATATATGTGTGTGTGTGTGTATATATATATATATGTATGCACATTTCTTTTCCCTCCAATTATTTGCATACTGAGAAAAGTTTCCCAAGTTACAATTATCATTTTTCCATGTAAGAATGTAAATAGTTTAACTTTGCTAAGTTCCTTATGATTTCTTTTGCCTGTTTACCTTCTCATGCTTCTCTTGCTTCTTGTATCTGAATGTCAAATTTTCTATTCAACTCTGGGTTTTTCATAAAGAATGCTTGAAAGTTTTCTATTCCACTGAATGACATTATTTTCCCCTGAAACATGATACTCAGTTTTGCTGGGTATGTGATTCTTGGTTTTAATCCCACCTCCTTTGACCTCCAGAATATCATGGTCCAAACCCTTTGATCCCTCAGTGTAGAAGCTGCCAGATCCTGGGTTATCCTGATTGTGTTTCCACAATATTCAGATTGTTTCTTCCTGGCTGCTTGTAATATTTTCTCCCTGATCTGGGAACTCTGGAACCTGGCTACAATATTCCTAGGAGTTTTCTTTTGGGGGATCTTTTTCAGGAGGTGATCAGTGGATCCTTTCAACCTCTATTTTGCCCTCTGGTTCTAAAACATCAGGGTAATTTTCCTTGAGAATTTCTTGAAGGATGATTTCTGGATTCTTTTTTTGATCATAGCTTTCAGGTAGTCCAATAATTTTAAAATTATCTCTCCTGCATCTATTTTCCAGGTCAGTGGTTTTTCCAGTGAGATATTTCATATTGCCTTCTATTTTTTCATTTGTTTGGATGTTTAATAGTATCTTGATTTCTCATATAGTCACCAGTTCCATTTGTTCCAATCTCATTCTGAAGGCATGATTCTCTTCAGTGAGCTTTTGAGATTCTTTTTCCATATGGCAAATTTGGCTTTTTAAGGCATTCTTCTCTTCATTGCCTTTTTGAGCCTCTTTTGCCATTTGAGTTAGTCTATTTTTAAGGTATTGTTTTCTTCAGTCAGGTTGTTGACTCTCATTTCATAATTTTCTTACATCATTCTCATTTATCTTCCCAATTTTTCCTCCACTTCTCTTATTTGGTTTTCAAATCCTTCTTAAGCTCCTCTATGACCTGTAACCAGCTCATATTTTTCTTGGAAGCTTTTGGTGCAGGAGTTCTGACTTTGCTGTCTTCCTTCTGTTCCATGCTTTGATCCTTTTTGTCCCTAAAATAGGAATGTAAAATTGGATTGCTCTGCTTGCCTTGCTTCCTTTGCCTGCTCATGTTGCCACTTAATTACTTGACTTTTGAGCTTTTTGACACAGTCGGACTCTGCTCCCAGACAGGGGAGCTTTGTCCCAATTGCTGGGATTTTCTCAGCTGCAGAAGGTATTAGTTGGGTGCCTTCTCTGCAGCTTCCACATGCTCTGTCAAGTTGGTTACACACCCCAGGACCTCCACCCTAGACCACAATCCAGATCCAAGCAGGTTAAAGCAAGAGTGATTACCCTTGAGACTGGTGGCTTGGTCCCCCTACAATCTGCAGGCCGGGAGCTGAAGCTGCTATGTGATCGCAGCTGCACAGCCTTGGTGCCTCAGTGGCTTCTCCCTCCAGGGGATAAAGGCCGGATTGCACTCCCAAACTACTCGATCCCAAAATCCACACTGCATTGATCTCTCATTTTGTCCTTAGCCTCTGTGGATTGATAATTCTGGAAACCACCACAAATGCTGGTGATTTGAAGTCCCTCCAGCCAAGGCTGGTCAGGCCCACCCTGGGGCTAACACCTTGGGCTTGTGCGGGGCTGGAGTCAGCTCCCAAAGCACTGTGCTGGCCCCTTGCTTCTGGCCTACCAGGCTGTCCTCAGTGGGAGATTAGCTTCTCTGTGTCATTTTGTGGGTTCTGTAGCTCCAAAGTTTGTTCAGAGTCACCTTTTACATGAATTGGATGTGGTCAAAGTAATATTCTTATAAGGTTATTTTACAATAAACCACATATGTAGTTACTTGTACATTTTTGGGGGGAGGAAATACAATAGAGAATAGGAAGTGGAAAAGAAGGAGAGACAGAGTTGGGGGATCAAAAGGAAGAATAATATGTTTGGGGATTGTGATATAATTATAGCATACTCATTCCCACAGGAATCATTGGGTTTTAGAGACAAAGGAAGAATTTCCATCCCAGTCCATTTGGATCTACTACCCTAAAAGGGACCCTCAATTTAGGAGAACAAAAATAATTTCACAAAGATTCTTGCAGCCCTTTTGCTGGCATAATGCTCTATAGACACATACTGGTTCCTATAACTTATTTGGCTTTAGCATCTATTCAAAACTACTGCCCACAAGCTCCCATTTTTTTTTTTTTTACTGCATCTCACCCTCACAAAATATTCTGAATCAGCAGTTATCATAGACATCATATTAAAGCAAAATTATATATTCAAAGTAATTAAGGAATTCAAATAAGTACTCTTTGGCCTATTTCCCCCAACTACTTCCTCTCATGAGTCATGAGAGGAACTAGTTCAAGTCCACTAGATTATACTCCTTATGTTGGGTTGTCAGCTGATTCCTGTAAGCAAGGAGAGGAAATGGTTATTATGACCTTTCCCATTGGGTGAAAACTGAAGCTTCACTGTCTAGGAGGCACTTTCTCTAAATATGGGAATAGCAAAGTTTCAAGGTCAGGGTTGTAACTAAGAAGTCTTATGCTTGGGGCAAATTCAGTTAATTGGGGTTGAGTGCAGCAGAGTACAGTCCCTCCAGTTACATATAGTGATGTTGGCATATGCATTCCAACACCCAGAATTCAGTTTGTGACCTTGGAGCATGGCTGATGTTCTTCCATCTCCCAATCCCCAGTAGGAGGCGGTGCGTGGTAGGCCATAGAGGTGGCAGGCAGAGGAATACAGTCATGGGGGAAGGCAGGTCATGGCAAACTCACGGGGCTGTATTTTTGTCCCTTATACTTTTTTTGTTTTTCCTGCTACCTAGAAACTGCTGATTTTCTTAAACTATTTTTTCACAGTAATTTTAGACACCAACAATTTCAGATTCTGTAGCTACTAATTTTATTTTATTTTTCTATTAATGCTAATCCTTATAGCTAGCTTCCTTACACACATCTATCTTTTCCCAACTTCACTCTCTTAGTTTTTACATCTTAAAAGAACTAGCTCACTTGAATAAAGATGAAATATGGGTTTTCTTCTACAAGCCAGAATAAACATCATTTTCTTTTTTAGTTGTACTCTATGGTCAGCTTGGCTTTGTGGATGAAGAATAGAGGCAGAATAAGGAGTTTGTATATTTTAGGCAAAGTTTGAAACTTGTGCCTCTTGTGGGTGGGTGGCTAAGTGGATAGAGCACTAGATCTGGAATCAAGGAGATGACCTCAAATTAGATTTCAGATACTAGCTGCATCACCCTAGGCAAATCACTGAACTTCTGCTTGCCTCAGTTTACTCATCTGGAAAATGGTGCTAATAACAGAATCTATTCCCTGGTATTGTAAGGCTAAAATGAGACAATATGTGTAAAGCACTTTACAAATCATAAGGTAGTAAATAAATGCTAGTTATTATTATTATTACTATTAAATAACTTGACTTCTCACAAAATAAAGATCCTCATGATATAGAGATTAGAATTTTCTGTCATTGATGTGTGTATATTTATTTTTTAAAAGTCATATTTTAAAAACATCTCTTTTGTACTAATGATTGTTTGTTGCTCATTTGGATACTGCCTACCTTACCTATCCCAAGTCCTAGCTATGATGAACAGTAAATTATCATAAATTCAGACATGACCAAAATGTAGGGAAAAAAAATCACTCAACCTCCTTGGAATCTTTTATATACACCAAATGGTCAACCACCTGTGAGTCTATTTTCTTGTAGACTTTTGAGTAAAAAAAAAATAAAATTTGGTTAAACAAATGTCCAACTGATCCTTTTAAGAATTTATAAAATGACAACAACAAAAGCACAAGTAGCCAGAATGTGCCAAGTTGACAAGGCTCAGGTACAGGGGTAGTCTTGAGGAATTCTTTCTGTAGTAGATCAGACAGTGTCAGTAATTACATTTTAGGAGAATGACTGTAATTTACTGGTTAAGACAGAAACAGGAAAGAATTGAACAGAGATCTTATTAGTAAACATTATAAACTGAGCTGAGGAAGCCTGCCCAAAGTAAGTCATATTTCAGGATATATCTGAATAGTAGGAAGTTTTGCTGAATTTGGGTAAATTCTAGGGATATTACATGTGGCCATTTATCAGTGACTTGGAAATTTAAGTTTAAGGATTCAAATACTGCACAATTCCATTGAAACATGAAATTTTAAAACTGGAAGAGATTTGAAAGATCATAATACCACTGAAAGTAAGATAATGGACTTCAATAACTATCTAGTATAACTGCTATATGTAAAAAAAATTCCCTATAATATACATGTGGTTGTCCATACTCTGCTCGAAGACTTCCAAGGAATTTTATTAGGTGCTTACTAAGTGCCAGGCACATTCCATTTCATTTCTAGATAGCTCTAATTGTTAGGATGTTTTCTTTAACATCAAACTTGAATTGGGCTCCATATAGTTTCCACCATCATAAAGTCCAACTGCCTAATTTTACAGATGAACATATTGAAGTCCAGAAAGATACAACAGTGCAGCTGTCTCCCAGCTAACATGGTGACAGAACTAAGACCAAATTTAAATCTTCTTATTCTAATTTCTGACTCTTTTCACTAAACTAAGCTGATTCCTTAATGACTTGAATGATAAATTTGATTTCCAAAAAAACTTTTTAACATGCTAGAAAGGTAAGATAAATCTAATAACACAAAATGTAATAGGAATATTTTTAAAGTTTTATAGTTTAGGTTAAAAAAACAACAAGTAAGCACAAGTAAACATAGGATGGGGGAAAAAGGGAGATATAGAAGTTTATGCAAATAAGATGGGGATTTTATTAGATCACAAGCTTAATATGAGTCAACAGTGTGATTTATATATATAAAACTGTTATATTTTATTTTTAAAACAAAAGGCTAAGCCTATATTAGCTTCAGATACTTGCTAAATATGTGTCTAGTGACAAGTCACTTAACTTCTTATCAATAAAATGAGGATAATAATATTTTCCCTACCTACTACTGAGAGGTTGGGAAAAAGTGTTTTTGCAAACTCAAAATTATCAGGCCAAGTTCTTATTATCAACAATGAAAACAGAAGTATAGTTTTAAGAATAAGGAAAGTGATAGTTTTACTGTTCTTTATGTTGGCCAGACCATACCTGGAGAACTGTAATCCAGTCATGGACACCACATTTTGAAGAAAAATGGCAAGTGATTTTTGTAAGGTGACCCCAAAGTTAGTGGCAGATCCAGGCCTGAAATTCAGGGATACTGATTCTAAGTCTACTTTACTTTGCACTATAAAGTATTATATTTGAACTTATCATTATTCACGTAGGAAGATTTAGTGTTATGTCCAAGGAAGAATACTGGTCATTCAAATTTCACACATGGCCTTTCTTGACATGGCAGAGATCATGGAAGTTTATTATCTTTCACATTCACTTTTCATATTTTGCTTGTCCATTCTGCATGAGTTTCCTATAAGCATTTAATCCCTTGATGATTTTATTCTTTTCCACCTGTCAAATAATCATTTTTTCTCTTTGTGCTTGTGTTTTTTAAAAATGGAACTGAGATTAACATGGATATTTTTTGCTTGACTTCAATTCCTGTAGCTCTTCATTATAACTAAACATCTTTAATTTTGCTGTTGCATACGTGATTAGGATCAGTTATGGAGTATGCATATGCCTCCTAGTTAGGAGTTGTTTTAATTGTTTAAAAAGTGCAAAATAATTATGCTAGTCTCATAAGTTGAATGGAATGTTTTAAGCTAAAACTATACTTTTGGAATGGAGAAGATTTTCTCCAACATATAATGGGAACTAAAAATTTTTAAGCAATGTCCATTTCTGTGTTTTAATTAGTATTATAAACAGTAGAATAATATTGGCATTATTTTTTTTCTGCTACCAAAACATTACATCATGTTTCATGGTCTATAAAAATAGTCAAGTGATGCATGAACTTGGACTGGATCTCAAGAGCACTGTTTCTCTGCCTTACTTTCAGTGACATATTTATGAAATAGATAGCCTTACTGAAACCATACCAATGAGTGCAATGAAGGTTGAAGGGATAAAGAGTAGCTGGCAGGGTAGAATCTTGGTCTGCATGGGTGTTCCAGTGGAAATATTTCCTGCTGTACAGTCAATGGGAAATCAAGTGATGTAAGTGGAAAACCCATGGAGATCTGATGCAAGGGAGCAGACAAGAGGGAAATGAACCATAAGTCAAGTTGATGAACTGGGGCACTGAAAGAAGCAGATCAAACCTACTGGGACAGGTGAATGGGAAAAGTTAGGACAAAGAAGCCAAGAGACAAAGCCACAGAAACCAGAGAGTAATATCTGAAAACCATTAGCAGATAAGGTATTTAATGATATGGAATGTCATTCTCTTTGTTTTTTTTTTTTTTAAGCAATTGGGATTAAGTAACTTGCTCAAGGTTACACGGCCAGTTATTTCTGGGTGTGGTGCTGAGTGTCTGAGCCCGTGATTCGATCTCCAGGTCATCCCAACACTGGAGCCAATGCTCTTACTCACTGAGCCACCTGGCCTTCCCTAAGCAATTGGGGTTAAAGTAACTTGCTCAAGGTTACACGGCCAGGTGTTTCTGGGTGGGTGCTAAATGTCTGAGCCCGGGATTCGATCTCCAAGTCATCCTGACACTGGAGCCGGTGCTCTTACTCACTGTGCTACCTGGCCGCCCCTGTTTTTGTTTTTGAAATAATGGGCTCTCATTGGGAATAAGAATACTGATTCATCTTTGCCATAATCTGCTTTTACTTCCATAGTACTTATTACCTTTCAACACTTCTCCCAACTCTATTGAAAAGATTTTCTTTGTAAAAATGATATTTTATTTTTCCCAATTACATGTAAAGACAATTTTTAACATTCTTTTTTCACATTTTGAGTTCCAAATTCTCTCCCTCTCTCCCTTTCCATCCACCCCTCAAGATGGTAAGCAGTTTGCTATAGGTTATTCATGTGCAATCATGCAAAATGTATTTCTATATTCATCATGTGAAAAAAAGACAGAACAAAAACATTACAAAAAATAAAGTGAAAAATAATATGCTTCAATTTGTATTCAGACTCCATCAGTTCTTTCTCTGGAACTGGACAGGATTTTTCATCATAAGTCCTTTGGAATTGTCTTGGATCACTGCATTGCTGGGAATAGCTGTCATTCATAGTTGATCATCCTGCCATATTGCATTTAATGTGTACAATCTTCCCTAGCTTCTCAGCACTTCGTTTTGCATCAGTTTGTGTCTTTCCAGGTTTTTCTGAAATCACCCTGCTCATCATTTCTTATAATACAATAATATTATATTACAATCATATACTAAAATTATTCAATTATTCTCCAACTGATAGACATCCCATCAATTTCTAATTCTTTGCCACCACAGAAAGAGCTACTATAAATATGTTTTATCAAATGCTGTATTAACTTCTAGTTTACATCATTCATTTCTGCAAGATTTTGAGTTACAAATGTTCTCCCTGTTTTTCCCCTACCTGCCACCCCAAAATAGCAATCCCACTGGATATTCCTTCCTACAATCTGCTCTCTTCCATATCTTCTCCCATACCCCTATCTGACTTTCCAGTAGGGCATGGTGTATCCATCTCTATGCCCCAGTGCCTGTATATCTTATTTCCCAATTATATGTAACCTAATATTAATAATAGTGTGTGTGTATATACATATTTAAAATTTGATTTTAAAACTTTGAATTTCAAATTCATTCCCTTCTTCTCGTCACCCACCCTTACTGGGAAAATAAGCAATTCAATATAGGTTGTACATGTGTAGCTATGCAAAACATTTCCATAATGGATATATTGTAAAAGACAGACTATATTTCCCTCCCTCCTATCCTACCTCCCACTTGTTCTATTCTCTACTTTGATCCTGTCCCTTTTCAAAAGTGGGTGCTTCCACCTTCTCTTCCAACCAGCCTGCCCTCCCTTCCATCATACCCCCTCTCATTCCCTTCCACGCCTACTCTCCTGTAGGGTGAGATACCTGTAATGGAAATACAAATTTAAAGATCTCCCCTGACCCTAGGCTAAAGTGCACCTGGAGCCTGGGGTGGGAGGCTTGTTTTTCAGTAGATACTTCTTGATTGGCCAGTGGGTCAATAAGGTTGTTACATTCTCTGAGCCAAGAGAAGGCTATATAAGCCCTGATGTGTAGCTTCGTTTTGGGGCTTACTTTGAGAAGTGTTCTGTGATTTGATATGGATTCTGGGAAGCCATTGTCCTGAGCCCCCCGGCTTAAAAAAAACCCAGATGTTGAAACCCAGATGTTGACTGGGTATGGATATAATGGTTGGACAGTCTGGAAAGCTGTCTACTTGATCTGTTTTTGTCTTAATAATTCTGCCTGTATACTTTGAAGTTCAGGGTGCTGACCTTTCCCCCCTGAACTAGATAAACGATACATATTTGACTGATTAAAGTAAGCTTGTTAACCCATTTTGAGTTGCTTTCCTTTAACAAAGCAGATCCAAGAACCTGTGGTGTCAGCAAACCCTGAAGACCCTTGGGGTGCTTGCTGCTACAATACCCTATTTAGTGTGTATGTCATTCCCTCCCTAAGCCAAATTTAATGAGAATAAGGTTGACCCTTGCCTCTTCTATATGTGATAGTTTACCCCAATCTTTCTCTCCCCATCTCCTCTCATTATATTCCTCCCTCACCTCTTAATTTCACCTTTTAAATATCATCCCTTCCCATTAAACTGGTCCTGTGCCCTCTATCTATGTATACCTGTACACATATATACACACACTCACATACGTATTCATACACCCATATATCCTCCTATATATACATAAGTATGTATATATAGACATATGTACATATATATAGACATATTTCTATTCCCTTCAATTATTCTCATACTGAGAAAAGTTACATAAGTTACAATTATCATTTTCCCATGTAAGAATGTAAATAGTTTAACTTTGATAAGTTACTTATGACTTCTTTTGCCTGTTTACCTTCTCATGCTTCTTGTATCTGAATGTCAAATTTTCTATTCAACTCTGGGTTTTTCATCAAGAATGCTTGAAAGTCCTCTATTCCACTGAATGACATTATTTTCCCCTGAAACATGATACTCAGTTATTCTTGGTATGTGATTCTTGGTTTTAATCCCACCTCCTTTGACCTCCAGAATATCATGTTCCAAACCCTTTTATCCCTCAGTGTAGAAGCTGCCAGATCCTGTGTTATCCTGATTGTGTTTCCACAATATTCAAATTGTTTCTTCCTGGCTGCTTGTAATATTTTCTCCCTGATCTGGGAACTCTGGAACCTGGCTATAATATTCCTAGGAGTTTTCTTTTTGGGATCATTTTCAGGAGGTGATCAGTGGATCCTTTCAACCTCTATTTTGCCGTCTGGTTCTAAAACATCAGGGTAATTTTCCTTAAGAATTTCTTGAAGTCTGATTTCAAGGTTCTTTTTTGATCCTGGCTTTCAGGCAGTCCAATAATTTTTAAAGTATCTCTCCTGGATCTATTTTCCAGGTCAGTGGTTTTTTCCAATGAGATATTTCACATTGCCCTCTATTTTTTTCATTTGTTTGGATCTGTTTAGTAGTGTCTTGATTTCTTATGAAGTCACTAGCTTCTATTTGCTCCAATTTCATTCTGAAGGCATGAGTCTCTTCAGTGAGCTTTTGAGATTCTTTTTCCACTTGGTAAATTTGGCTTTTTCAGGCATTCTTCTCCTCATTGTCTTTTTGAGCCTCTTTTGCCATTTGAGTTAGTCTATTTTTTAAAGTGTTATTTTCTTCAGTCAGGTTGTTGACTCTCATTTCATAATTTTCTTGCATCATTTTCATTTCTCCTCCCAATTTTTCTTCCACTTCTCTTATTTGATTTTCAAAATCCTTCTTGGGGTCCTCTATGGCCTGTAACCTGCTTGTATTTTTCTTGGAAGCTTTTGGTGCAGGAGTTCTGACTTTGCTGTCTTCCTTCTGTTCCATGCTTTGATCCTTTTTGTCCCCAAAATAGGAGTGTAAAGTTGGAATGCTCTCTTTGCTTTGCTTTCTTTTCCTACTCATGTTGCCACTCAATTACTTGACTTTTGAGCTTTTTGACACAGTCGGACTCTGCTCCCAGACAGGGGAGCTTTTTCCCAATTGATGGGGTTTTCTTAGCTGCTGAAGGTATTAGCTGGATGCCCTCTCTGAAGCCTCCACACACTCTGGCAAGCTGGTCACACACCCCTGGACCTCCACCCTAGACCACAATCCAGATCCAAGCAGGTTAAAGCAAGAGTGCTTAACCCTGAGATTGGTGGCTTAGTCCCCCTACAATCTGCAGGCTGAGAGCTGAAGCTGCTATGTGGTGGCACCTCCATGGTGGCACCTAAGCGGATTCTCCCTCCAGGGGATAAAGGCTGGATTGCACTCCCAAACTACTGGATCCCAAAGTTCAGACTGCACTGACCTCTCACTTTGTCCTTAGCATCTATGTGTTGATAATTCTGGAAACTGCCACAGCTGCTGATGATCTGAAGTCCCTCCAGCCAAGGCTTGTCAGGGCCCGCCCTGGGGCTAAAATCTTGGGCTTGTACAGGGCTGGGGTCAGCTCACAGTGCATTGTGCTGGCTGCTTCCTGCTAGCCTGTTGGGCTGTCCTCAGTGGGAGATTAGCTTCTCTGTGTCATTTCGTGGGTTCTGCAGCTCCAAAGTTTGTTCATAGTCACCTTTTACATGAATTGGAGGAGGTAGGAGTGGGAGCCCCTTGGAAGTCCTGTTTCTCTACTTTAAATATTTTTGTACAAACAGGTTCTTGCACCACCCCCATTTTAAATCTCTCTGGTTTACACATCTAGTAATGGTATTGCCGGATCAAAGGGTATGCAAAGTTTTACAGCCAAAAACCTACCTTTTAAAAGTCACTAATGGCCTACTTGTCAAATTCAATTGTTTTTTTCTCACTCATTCTCTTTGGACTGTCTTTAGCATTTGACTTTTTTTTTTCTAGCCCTTCTTTGAAATTTCTTTCTCTTTTCTACTTCTATGACATCTGGATTTTTCTCATACTATACTTCTTTTCATTGTTTTTCTATGTTTCTTTCCCTGCCTCTTCATCTTCCTTCCACTTCATAAGTATTAATATTTCTTAAGCTCAGTCCTTGGCCCTCTCCCTTTGGTAACTCATGTACTCTCATGGCTTCAGCTGTCATGAGGCAGCTAATTTGTGCAGGAGATAGAGTAATGGACCAGGAGCCAGTTATACCTGAGTCCAAATCTTGCTAAGATATTTACTAGTTTTGTGACCTTGGGCAAGTCATTTAACTTTTGTCTGCTTTGGCTTCCTCAAAAGTAGTAGGAAAATAATAGTACCTATCTGTGAATGTTCTTGTGAAGATCAAATGAGATAAACTTTGTAAGATGCATTGCAAACCCTAAAATATGATATAAATGCTAACTTATTTTTAAGTCTATGTGGATTATTTCTAAGTCTATATCTCCTAAGAGGCAATACAATGTGGAAGAAGTAACACTGGATTGAGATATAGATTTAAATTCTAGTTTCAGCTCTACTAAATAGTTTTGTGACTTCATATTACTTAATCCTTCAATATCCATTTTCCTTATTGGTCTTAAGAGGAGTGTTTTCCTTCTCACCAGAATGGGAATCTATTGGAGTTTGAGCCTCTTTGTGTATGGAGATGGAGGATGATACTTCTGTTCAACTATCCCTAGTCATTTAGCTTGCTGTTTTGTCCTAAAAAATACTTTGCTATTTTAAAATAATGCTCATTCATAAAATAAGGAACTTGTGCTAGTTAATCTCAAAATTCCTTTCTGACTCTAAAATCCTTTAGCCTGAATTCCATCTTTGCACCTGTTTGTTGTTCTTATGGATATTCTACCATAAAATTGTTGACTTAGCATTTAGACATGGAAAAAATTTCAGGAAAAATCTAATTAAATTTCCTCACTTCAGAAATGAGGAAACTTAGGGTCAAAGAGAATAATTGACCTGGCCAAAGTCATAAAGCCAGGATGAAAACCCAGACAAAGTTTAAAAACCATTGATCTTTCCACTATGCCATGATATCAAATTCAACATATCCCAAACCAAATTGATTATCTCCTCCAAATTCTCTCTTATTTTCTACATTTTTGTTGTTTCCAATGACACTATCATTCATTCTACCACTTGTCAAAATCAAAATCAAAGTCTCTTTGACTATTAACTCTCCTTTATTACCTCTTTCTAATTGGTTCTCAAGTCCTGATAATTTTTTTTTCAAAATCAAGACTTTTTTTGGGGGGGGGGTCTAGTTTGTATATATCAATATGCATATCAAGAAGAAATTGATACCTAGCTACTAACTTTTCAAAAACCACATCTTTACTGGTGTGTTCAGTTGCAACCTTGAGGACAAAATTGAATATGATGTGAAAAATAATGCATGGTTCAATAAGTTAATATATGCATTCTATTTCCTTTGATCCTGTAAAAACATTTCTTTTTCATCTCTCTTCTTCTTCCCCTCCCCACTCCAGTCTTTTCAGCAGAAAACAGGAACAAATCAGTAGTTGGTTTGCATTCAATGATTTGATGATGAATTGGGTACATTTGAAATTAAGTTCATTTTCATGTTTTACCAAGTATTGCATAGTTAACTATTATGAGTCATAAAGTAGCAAATTTTCCTCATCTTCTTTGATTTCTAATGTAATTTGAAATAAATTATTTAAAAAATTTCAATGCTGATTCTCCTCTTCCCACCAAATTTCTTTCTTTTTTTCCCCTTTATCATCAACATACCTATAACTGTTTTTAGTAGGGAAAACAACATTATTTATATTCTTCCTCAAATTTCTACCACCTTAGTTAAGTCCTTATCATTTCATGCCTATATGATTTCAAAAACCTCTTCTCTTAACTCTCTCTCCATGAATGAATGAATGCATGAAAAACTACTTGTTAATCATTTACTAAGTGACACACACTGTGCTGGTTCCTCTTCAGACCCTATGGATTTTCCACTTAGTTCTAGTTGCTTACTCATACGGAAAATACTACCATCCTTATTGTCAGCTCATTTTGATGAGTTCCTACCCAGAACCTCCATTTGAGAAAGTTCCTAGGCCAGTCAGCCATTCTGACTTCTAACTAGGGTTTGCTTCTAACTCTACAGACTTTACCACTTTGCCCTTATACAGGATACTTTCCCCTCTCCCTAAACTTTTCAGGCCCTTATATGTATTGTTTTCTCCAATTAGAATAATGCAAAAGGTTGACTTCTTACCCCTTGTATTTGCATAACTGGAGACTTCCTGAAATCAGCCAGGGTCCATGCTATAGCAGAGCTCCTGCGCTGAAGTTTCAGAGGGAAAAAAGACCGAACACCTCCCTGCCCTAGTCTATAGCTTGTCTCACATGGGAGTTCCTTATGCCAATGAAAACCAAACTTAATCTGCCTTCTTTTCATTGTAATCCTTTCTGGACTTTCTACAATTTCAGACTATTGATTATTTTCTCTTCTAGCTTTTCTCCTTTCTTTGCTTTTTTGACATTGCTCTCCTTGGTTATTCAAAGCCAAGTCCTTTCTCTGCCCCTCTCTACCAGAATGCTCCTCAGTCTTCTGAGCTGGCTCATAACCTCCTACTCCATTAGCCTGGGTGTTTCTCTTGGTTCTGTTCTGGGTCCTTTTCTCTTTACATGCTTTTGCCTGTTGATCTCATCTATTTCCATTTGTTCACATAGACAAATCCCAAATATCTAGACAATCCTAATCTCTCTGTTGAACTACTGTGCCTCATTACTATTTACCAAATGTCTTCTGGATATCCTATAAGCATCTTAAACTCAACATGGTCCAGAATAGACCCTATCATCTTCCTCTTCTCTCCAGGCCTGCCCCTCTTCTAAACTTCTCTGTTTCTTTTAAGGTTACCCCATCCTCCCAGGTTGATAATCATTAAAAACCATCCTTGACTCTTCATTCAGTTTCCTGTATTTGCCTCTATGTACCTGCTGTTCCCCACTAGTAGTATGCATGGACACCTCATCTCCACTTTGTAGAATCTCTTGATTCCTTCAAAACTCTATATATGCTAAATGTTTTAAAATGAAGCCTGTCCTTATCTCCTCAGCTATTAGTTTCTTTCCCCACAAATTTCTTTTGTATTTTTTGGGTAAATTTTGTGTATACTTATTTGTGCATATATTGTCTTCTCCAACAGAATGTAAGCTGTTTGAGGAAAGGGAATTATTCCTTTTTGTCTTTGTATTTCTAGTAGCCAGCAGACAGTTCTCTAATAAATGATTGCTGATTTGTTTTTTAATTCAATCCCTCTCTCTTATCTCTCTTAATCAATTGCCAAATCCTTTCAATTCTACTCCTGTAAGTATTTGGCAACCACCCTAGTTCAAACCTCATCATCTCTATCTTGGGTTATTATAATATCCTCCTAATTGAGCTCCCTGTTTCCATTCTCTCCTCCTTCAAATCCTTCTTTCACACAGCAATCAAATTGATATTTCTAAAGCAAATTGAGAAGAAGAAATGACATTTAGAACATGAAATTGGGAAAAAGTTTTTTTTTTAAAGCAAGGATTCTTTTTTGGAAATGGCATGTTTTAGATCAGTAGTATCAAACTGGAATAGAATGATCTTTGCATGTTGTATGTTGACTTAGAAAACCACATATGACATCATACATGGTCTATTGTATTTTTATTAATTTTATTAGCTTTTTCTCAATTGTAACTTTCTCTGGCTTGGCTAGAACTAAAGTATTGTGGGCCTCATGATGTTTGACATCTCTGCTTTAAGTAAAACAATTTTAAAGGTACCAGGTGATCAACTTTCAAATCAACAAGACAATAAGCATTAATTAGGCATCTATAATGTGCCAGGTACTGTACTAAGAAGGAAAACATTTTTAAATGGATACAAATCACACTGCATTACTAACCCCCCAAAAGTGACTAGGGAGACACCAGCAACTACTAATTTTTCTATAAAATATTTATGAGAACACTCTTTCCATATTACATATCAAGAGCATCCTTGATTAAACTATGAGAAGGGAAAGATAGGCTTTTTCAGATAACTTTTCTCAGTAGGCCACATCTTCATAATCCCACAATTGTAGAATCTTATCTTCATTATCAAACTCAAGTCAACACTTACTAAATGGCTATTAAATGGATTAAAGACACAAACAAAATACTCTGTCCTGACATGCTACTGTGTGGAAGGGAAAGCAATACAACATGTACTGAAATTTACAAATACAAAATATATATCAAGGAATACAAAGTAATTTTAGAGAACTTCCTGGTGGATGATTTCTAGGTTCTTACTTTGATCATGGCTTTCAGGCAGTCCAATAATTTTTAAATTATCTCTCCTGGATCTATTTTCCAGGTCAGTGGTTTTTCCCATGAGATATTTCACATTGCCTTCTATTCTTTCATTTGTTTGTATCTGTTTAACAGCATCTTGATTCTCATAAAGTCATTAGCTTCCATTTGCTCCAATCTAATTCTGAAGCAATGATTCTCCTCATTGAGCTTTTGAGATTCTTTTTCCATCTGGCAGATTCGGCTTTTTAAGGCATTCTTCTCCTCATTGCCTTTTGGAGCCTCTTTTGCCATTTGAGTTAGTCTATTTTTCAAGGTGTTATTTTCCTCAGTCAGGCTGTTGACTCTCATTTCATAATTTTCTTGCATTGTTCTCATTTCTCTTCCCAATTTTTCCTCCACTTCTCTTATCTACTTCTTAAGGTCCTCTATGGACTGTAACCAGCTCATATTTTCCTTTGAAGCCTTTGGTGCAGGAGTTCTGACTTCACTGTCTTCCTTCCTCTTCCATGCTTTGCTCCTTTTTGTCCCCCAAATAGGAGTCTAATGTTGGAGTCTTCTGTCTGCTTTGTTTCCTTTGCCTGGTCATGTTGCCCCTCAGTCACTTGATCCCTGGGCTTTTTGCCACAGTAGGACTCTGCCACCAGACAGGGGAGCTTTTGTCCCAAATGCTGGGGTTTTCTCAGCTTCCTGAGGTATTAAATGGGTACCCTCTCTGAGGTCTCCACAAGCTCTGGGAAGCTGGACACACACGCCAGGACCTCCACCCTAGATAGCAATCCAGATCCAAGAAAGTTAAAGCAAGAGCGATTACCCCTCAGACTGGTGCCTGATCCCCCTACACTCTGCAGGCCAGGAGCTGAAGCTGCCATGTGGCACTGGCTGGCTGTGCTGGAATCTCAGCAGCTTCTTGCCCTGGGGGCAAAAGCTACGCACTCCCACTTACTGGGTCCCAAAGTCCATACTGCATTGACCTCTCACTCTGTCCTTTGCATCTGTGTTGATAAATCTGGAAACGGTCACAGCTACTGCTGATCTGGAGTGCCTCAGCTGGCAGCTGGTCAAGCCCGCCCTGGGGCTAAAGCCGGGGTGTGGGGCTGGGCTTGGCTCCCAGAGCACTCCAAAAAGAGTCTCCAAAAGGCAATGAGGAGAAGAATGCCTTAAAAAGCCGAATCTGCCAGATGGAAAAAGAATCTCAAAAGCTCAATGAGGAGAATCATTGCTTCAGAATTAGACTGGAGCAAATGGAAGCTAATGACTTTATAAGAAATCAAGATGCTGTTAAACAGATACAAACAAATGAAAGAATAGTGAAATGAAAGAATTGTGCTGGCCAATTCCTGCCGGCCTGTTGGGCTGTCCTCAGTAGGAGGTTAGCTTCTCTGTGTCATTTTGTGGGTTCTGCAGCTCCAAAGTTTGTTTAGAATCCCCTTTTTACATGGATTGGGGAAGGTGGGAGTCAGAGCAACAGGAAGGTCCTGCTTCTCAATACAAAGTAACTTTAAGAGGAAAAGAACATTAATAACTGGGAGGAATCAGGAAAAATAATTGGGCAGGAGGTAAACCCTGAAGAAAGCTAAGGATTCCCAAAGGTAGATAGTTGAAGAGAGTAAGAAAATAGGATACTATGTACAAGTGGGGAGGTATAAATTGGAATGTCATGCATGGGGAATGGAGAATAGCTAGTTTGCCATTTGGATTAGAAAAAAAGATAGTGGGTATTTAGGTGGCACAGTGGATGAAGCCCCAGGTTCGAATCAGGAAGACTCATCTTCATGAATTCAAATCCTGCCCAACACACTTACCCTGGGAAGGTCACTTAATGCTGTTTACCTTAATTCCTTAATTGTAAAATGAGCTGGAGGAGGAAACAGCAAATGACTCCAGTATCTTTTCCACAAAAACAACAAATGGGTTCAGAGGAGTTGAATATGACTGAGCAGCAGCAGCAGTAACAGCTGCAGAGATAGTATTTGAAGGCGAGTGATGAGAAACATGAACAGAAAGATAGGAGGGGGCTGGATTGTGGAAGTTAGGGTATTAAATGGCAGATTTCATATTTCATCCTAGAGACAACAGAAGTCACTGAAGATTAGAGCCTCTATAAATGGAGAGGAGATGAATGTAAGAGATATTTTTGAGCGTAGATTTGACAAGTCTAGAGAACTGATAGGACATGGATCTTGAGGGAGAGGGAAGAGTCAAGGATGAATCTAAGCTTGCAAATTTGAATGAGTGGAAGGAAGGCAGTGCTATCTAAAGAAATCTGAATAGAGAAGGGTTAGGGGAGGGAATATGAGTTTGATTTTTGATATATTAAGCTTGCAATGCTTATCCAACGAGTTATAAGATATTCATTGGGTAGTTGATTATTCAGACACTTGATTTCAGAGCTGGATATATAGATTTCACCATTATCTGAATAGAGATGATAATCAAATCCTTGAAAGCTGATTAAACCATTGAGGGTTAAATGTACAGAAAGAAGAAAATAGAACACAAGACAGAGTCTTAGGATAATTACAAAGAAGCATTTTATTCTTTATAGCAAAACAGAACTTAAAACAGCAAAAACAAACAACAACAACAAAAAAACAAAATCCAAAATGTTTCCCCTCCGCAAGTCTCCCATGCATTTGTTAAGAGCATCTAAACTCTCTTGATTCATATAAATGCCAAGATAAACTTGTTATCTTCTAATTATTGAAATGAAACGATGAATAAAATGGGGAGCGGTGCTTGTCAAAGGTGTTCACCATTGTCATCATGGAAAAGTTTCTGCATAGAATCTAAAAAGAAGTGGGTATTCACGTATATGGCAAGATCCTCCCGATGCTTCTGTCTGTGAGTGACAATGTAGTGATACCAACAGATGCCAGAATGCTACATGTCTTTCTCAGGGATAATCAGACTCTGAAAAGAGATTGGTTTACCTCTTCATGCAAGAAAAATTAAGTAGTATAATAGTGTATATCATATAGATCATGACATATAGCTTAATATTACTTCCATTGTTAATTTATCTATATATTAACAAATGAATCCACCATACAACAAGCATTTATTAAATGTTAGCTATGCGCCAGACCAGGAGATAGAAAGTTTAACAGTCCCTACCCTTGAGGAACTAATATTCTAGTTGTTACCTTTCTGGGAGAGATGATATGTCCAGATAATCACAGGAAGATTTGAACAGTTGGGGAATGTCAGGAAAGACTGATTTAGATTGAGTTATTAAACTAACATGCACTGACTGTGAACTTGAATGGGGAAAAAAAAATTATATCTTTGTTTTCACTAACTTCTATCTGAAATTTAGCATTTCCTTCCATTATACTTGAAGGCAACAAATTTGTGGGCAACAAACTACAATAGTATAAGTACACCAGTGACTTTCATCAATAGAAATCACAAGTATTTTCATTTCATATTATAATTATTACAGATATCTCAAAATACTATTTATCCTTATTGCTACTTTAAAATTATGGTAGTTATTAGACATACTGCTAGATATATTACTACATCATGACAAATTTTTTTGAGAACTATGTTTCAATATATTTAGTTTTCTTTGTAATCCTATGTTTTCTTTTATGCATTTAAAAATATCCTGAGAGGAGTTCCTAGGATTTCCTAGAATGACTAATTCAGAAGGTGGACCTTACATATTCTTTAGACAGGCACTGAAGATAGATTATGTGTTGGATCATGAATTGAATGGAACACTAGCTTGTTATTAGTAAATTGTCATGAATACCAAGCTGCTCCCTCTTGCAAAAGCCCATCTCTTTGATTCAATGTTCTCCTCCTAATGTGACATAGCTGTAAGTTGTGGAACACCAAAGTCTCCAAATAATCAAAGTTGTTTTACTCAAAAGGCAATAAAGACATGCATGGGAGGTATAGGTGGGTTACAATGTGTTACAAATAATGACTTGTGTGGGAGAAATAGTGTAAAAGACATTACCCAGAACATGTATCACTGTAAAAGGAGGTAATCAGGTTATAAAGTAAGACTGAGGAATAAGTGATGGACAAGCCTGAGTGCTTGTAAGTTTAGTATTTGCAAAATGTTAAAAAAAAAAGATGTAGCCAAAAGTCTCTGGCACATTGGGCAGAATATCTATGGAGGGGCATAGGTAAGAATCAAAAGGTATATAAGTGGATTAAGATATGTGCTATTTTAATGGGTAGCTATATTACTTAAAACCATGGATCCATTAAATGTACAGAAGTGTGACTGAAGGTTTAAGGGTGTTTTTTTTTCTTTTTCAGTGGTATTTGAATTTTAAGAGGATTCTAATTCTTTAAGACTTTACAACACAAAGGGATGAATCTTATACTAGTATTTTAGACAGTGTTTAAGATAGTGGTTCCCTTCTTAAATGACCAGTTTCTCATACCCATGTATGTCAGCCCATCTTTCTCATGTCCCTTTCCCACTATATCTATTCTCTATGCTCTCCAGACCCTCCACTCTTTATGAACAAACTCTTTATATTAGACCTGGAAACTATTTTGTATGTATTTTAGATCTAATCCTTTTCTTCATGTGTTGTTTCTCCCAGTACAATATCTTCCCACAGAAATTATTTTGCATTTAATTTTATTCAAAATACATTTACCTAAATATATTTTATATTTAATTTTCCATGTATATTTTTTTCCCAGCAGACCACAAATTCCTTGAAGGCAGGGATTGTTTCACTTTTGTCTGCATCCCCAGCATCTTGCCCAATGACTTTAAGTTCCTCATAAGTACTTGTTGAATTGACTAGAATTAAATTCCCTACCTTTCTCTAAGACTCATGTTATACTATACCTAGAACTGCCATGAGACACACCAAACTGAAATGCAAAAGAATTCTCTTTTTCACATCTTTTAAAAACCTGAATTATATAAACCAAATAACATGATCTCAGAGCAACAAATAGAACATTTCATGCTTTGTAGTTTGAATAGTCATTGGTATAAGAAGGAAAAGTCCAGAGAAATAACCATGAAGAAAAAAATGCAAAAGTTATGGCTTTTTTTTCTGAATGATGGCAACAGCTCATCACAGAAGAGCCAGCAGGTTGCCATGGCAACAGTAATACTGCAAACTGAGCCTGTGGCCTCTCAGTCTCTTTTCTTTCTCTTCTAGTCCCCTTTGCCTCTTGGTAGTAAAGAACGCTCTTAGATGCTGTGTAAAGCTCTTACCATATTGTTTACAAGTTAGTCTCTGGCAACACAAATGACATGCACAACTTTTGAAATAAATATCATGTCACAGTACATTCACAAGGCAACAACACCTGTAACCAGGGCACAATGTGTTCAGCCCTAGTGAAAAGCCAACCAAATATCACTGATCATTGTTGTCATCTTGGTAGTAATTTTGACTTCTTATGTCTAATCCATCTGTAAGATAATGTATCCTCTCATGAAGTGCTCAATTTGTCAATGCACATAATGATCCTTGTCTTTGTTCATCAATCAAATGACAAATATTTTTATAATAATAGCTCATATTTACATGCAGCTCCTTTAAGGTTTGCAAATCCATCTCCACACATTACTTTTGTTCAGTTCTCACAATGATCCTGTGAGGAGGGTGTTATTACTATCTCCATTTTACAGGTGAGGAAACTGAGACTCAGAGAGGTTAAGTGATTTGCCCAAGGTCACATAGCTACTATGTCTGAAATGGAATTTAAACCATATATTTCTGACTCCAAGTCTAATGCTGTCACCCACCTCATACTTCCTTAATGATCTGCAAGATACTATACATTGCCCATATCTGGAGGTATTACAAACACTTTCTAGCCAATACATAATTACTGAGTTTAGCTTACTCATTTTTTAGCCACAAGACTCTGATTTGGGATTGTTGTTCAGTCATTCAGTTGTATCCGACTCTTTGTCATGGACCATAGCAACCTGACCCTTCTACCCTTCACTATCTACTGAAGTCTGCCTAAGCTCATGTTCATTGCTTTCATGACACTATATTCATCTTATCTTCTGCCATCCCTTTATACTTTTGCTTTCAATTTTTCTTAACATTAGGGTCTTTTCCAATGAGTCCTGTCCTCTCATTATGTGGCCAAAGTATTTAAGCTTCAGCTTCAATATTTGACCTTACAATGAATAGTCTTAATTAATATCTTTAAGTATTGCCTGACTTGACCTTCTTTCTGTCCAAGGGACTCTCCAAAGTATTCTCCACCACCACAATTTGAAAGTGTTGATTCTGTGGCACTCAGCTTTCCTTATATTCCAACTCTCATAGCTATGCATTGCTACTGGAAAAATCATAGCTCTAACTACACTGACCTTTGTTGGTAAGATGATATCTATGCTTTTCAGGATGCTATCCAGATTTGCCATAGCTTTCCTTCCAATTTCATGGCTGTAGTCACAAGTCTGAAGTGATCTTTGAACCCAAGAATATAAAACCTGACATTGCTTCTATTTCTTTTCCCTCTATTTGCCAAGAAGTGATGAGACCAGCTGCCATATCTTAGCCACACATACATACATACATACATGTATGTGTGTATGTATAGATAAATGTCTTCAAGCCAGCTTTTAAGTTCTTCTCTTTCACCTTCAATAGACTTTTTAATGCTTCTTCACTTTCTGCTAACAGAGTAGTATCCTCTGCATATCTTAAATTGTTGATCTTTCTCCTGGCAACCTTAATATTACTTTTTAATTTGTCCAGTCTGGTATTTTTCATGATGTACTCTGCATATAAGTCAAATAAATAAGTTGACAATATACAGTCTTGTACTCCTTTTTCAGTTTTAAACCAATCAGTTGTTCTATGTTTAGTTCCAACTGTTGCTTCTTGGCTCATTTGCAGGTTGCTCAGGAAACAAGTAAGATAACCTGATACTCCCAGCTCTTTGAGGACTTGTGATTTACACAGTAAAAAGCTTTGATGTAGTCAATGAAACAGAAACAGATGTTTTTCTGGAACTTTCTTGCTTTCTCCATAATTAAGTGAAGTTGGCAATTTGGTCTCCAGTTCCTCTGCCTCTTCAAAAACTAGCCTGCTCTTATGGTAATTCTAGCTGACACCTAGCTTGCAGAATCTTAATCATAATCTTGCTGCAGTGTGAAATAAGCACAATTGTTCAATAATTTGAACATTCCTTGGCATTGCCTTTCTTTAGGATTAGGATGGAAATTGATCTTTTCTAATCCAGTGGTCACTGTTGAGTTTTCCAAATTTGCTGGCATATTGAAAACAGAACTTTGAAAGCATCATCTATTAGGATTTTGAATACTTCAGCTGGAATTCCATTACTTCCCCTAGCCTTATTGTTAGCAATGCTTCCTATGGCTCACAAGACTTCATTCTCTAGGTTGTCTTACTCTAGATCAGTAACCACAACATCATAGCTATTGGTGATGTTAAGATCTTTCTTGTATAGTTCTGTATATTCTTCCCACCTCTTCTTAATCACTTCTGCTTCTGTTACGTCCTTACCATTTTTGTCTTTTATTATGCCAATTTTTGCTAGAAATGTTTCCTTGAAATCTCTAATTTTCTTGCACAAATCTCTTGTCTTTCCCATTCTATTGTTTTTTTTTCTATTTCTTTGTATTGCTCATTTGATAGAACCTTCTAATATTTCCTTGCTATTCTCTGGAAGGCTGCATTCATTTGGATGTATCTTTCCCTTTCTCCTTTCCCTTTTCCTTCTTTCCTCAGCTATTTGAAAATACTCCTTACATAACCTTTTTGCTTTCTTGCTCTTATTTTTCTTTGGTATGTTTTTTGTGTCTGCCTTTTGTACAATATAATCTGTACAAAATCATTCCTGTGAAATATTGTAAACCTCTGTCAATAGTTCTTCAGGTACTCTATCTACCAGATCAAATCCCTTAATCTGTTAATAACTTCCACTTGATATTCATAAGGGATGTTATTTAGGTCATACTTATATGGTCTTGTGGCTTTTCCAATTTTCTTAAATTTAAGTCTAAATTTTGCAATAAGAAGCTCATGAAGTGAGCCACAGTCAGCTCCAGATCTTGTATTAACTGAGACTGTATAAAGCTTCTCCACTTTTGGCTGCAAAATATATAATCAATCTAATTTCTATATTGACTATCTGGTGATATCTACATGTAGAATTGCCCTTTGGCTTGTTGAAAAAGAGTGTTTGCTATGATCAGTGAGTTATCATCACAAAAGTTTATTAATCTCAAACCTGCTTGTTTTCTACTCCAACACCAAACTTGTTTGTTTTCTAATTATCTTTTGATTTCCAACCTTACCATTCCAATACCTTATAACAAATATGACATGTTTAGGGTTTTGTGTGTGTGTTATTTTAAAAAGATATTGTAGGTCTTCACAGAACTGATCAATTTTGGCCTCTTCAGCAGCAGTAGTTAGGGCATAGACTAGTATTACTATAATGTTGAATAGTTTGCCTTGAACTCAAAAAGATATTATTGTCATTTTTTATATTATATCCCAATACTGCTTTTCACACTATTGGTTATGAGGGCTACTTTATTTGTTCTAAGGTATTCTTGTATACAGTAGTAAATGTATTGATCACCTGAATTAAATTCATCCATTTAAGTTTACTGACACCTAAGATGTCAAATTTAGTCTTTCCATCTCCTGTTTGACCGCATATATCTTACCTTGATTCATAGATTCAACATTCCAGGTTCCTATGAAATATTGATCTTCACAGCATCAGACTTTCCTTTCTTCATATCTGCAGCTGAGCTTCCTCTCAGCTTTGGCCCAGTTGCTTCATTAGTACTGGAGCTACTTGTAATGTTCTTTATTCTTCCCCCAATAGCATTTTGGACACCTTCTGACCTGAGGGGTTCACCTTATGGTTTCATTTCTTTTATCATTTTAATGTTGTCTATGGGGTTTTCTTAGTAAAGATACTGGCATAGTCTGCCTTCTCTAGTGGATCATCTTTTGTCAGAACGATGAGCTGTCAGGTAACACTGACATAGTAGGTAACACTGCATAGCATAACTCATAGTTTTATTGAGCCATGTTAGACCCTACATCATGACAAGGCAATGAACCAGGAGGAATGATTTGGGATTGAGGATGGGCAATGACCTTCCTCTGATCTTCTATTAACAATTTACAGCACTGGAGGCTGGATCCGAACCCAGATCCTCCTGACTCCAGGGCCAGTGCTCTATTCACTTCACCACCTAGCTGCCCCAACTTCACTGATTTTTTAAAGATCTACTTTTGTTACTCCATTTTCTCTGCTGCAGAAGCTGCATTTTCTTGTTCTTCTCTTTATTATAGTTTGTGTATCAACAGCTCATGAATAAAAATAGTAATTCAACTTTTTGGGAAACAAATCTCATTTAGATCCCTGTTTCCACAATTGTTTGTAAGGCTAAAGTGAGTTAAAGAAAATATGGTTATCCTCTCTTTGAGACTGTAAAAAGCAAGGAGTTAAAGGGGAGTAGCAAATAAAAATTCTCAAGTCACCTATTGAGGTAATAGGATCCTTAGTCAGAAAAGCAACCAAAAAAAGATAGTACCTCTGAGATCACAAATGTTCAAAGGATTGTTTCTAATTCATCCCTTTTGTGGGTTTTAGGGCACAGTTATCAGTGGTAGGAAGTAGGGGGAAGGATCACAATTTGAGCAAGCCAACATCAGAAATTGGGAACATGGATCATAGCTCTTAAAGGACCAGAGTTAAGGTGTTATATCTGAAGTGTGAGCCAAGCAAAAACCTATATTACCACAAGATCTAAGGGAAAGGTGAGTTTGCAGGTCCAGGCTAGATAGTTCTGCCTAAGGGAAAATGATAGACTATTGAGCTGAAGAGTTTTCTCAATTTACAACACTTAGCTGATAGGAATATGTATATTTAATCCTGGTTATATTTGTGGCTAGTCCAAACCTCTTGGGAAGCTTCTACCACACCCATCACTTATTGCTCTCCATAATTGGTGCTAAATCCAAGTATCTAACTTCATTCAAAACTTGTTTGACCTTATTGGAGCATTTGATTCTTTTAAAACCAGCAATTAGTTACATCCTACAATTCATAGCCAATATATAAACACAACAAATTGTCACAGGAAATTTTTTGAAACAAACTGAGGAATAAAAATGCCAAGGGATGTAAACTGATTGATTGGTTTCTGCCAATTTCAGTAGCTGAAAGTACACAGCTAGCATTGCTTTTCTGGCATTGTTTCCTATTCAAGAGTCTCACAAACCTTAGGTGGCCAGAGTTGAAGAGAACATAAGTTTTGTCTAAATAACTGAAAAAAACATTAGACAATAGCATTGTTGATTTTGTGTTTTCAGTTGTCTTAAGAGATAATTTGTAATCTATGCTTAATCTGATTAATTGTGCTCATTCAGACATTAATATAGCTAAAACGAGAAAAAAACAACTATGCCTTTGTCTATTTGGTTATATTGTCTAGATAAGACCTTAGGAAAAGAAAATACTATTTTTGTTTTAAACTCTTTTGGCCAAATATCATGATCAGAGTTAAACATGGTTTCTTATACTTCACTGAACTATTCCTTGGAAGTAAAGGTGATACCTTTGAAACCATGGGAGCTTGTATAAGAAACAAAGTAGATCAGGTGCCACTTCTTATATAAAGCCTTTTCCTTACCCCCCACCCTCCCATTTTTAACTCTCCCCTAAAAATTAAATTGTATATATTTTATATTTATTTATCTACTTATATCTGTCTCTCCTGAGTAGAAATAAGTTCCTCCAGAATAAGGAAAATTTTCATTTTTTTGCTATTGCATCTGCAGAGCTTAGCACAGTATTTGGCACATTTTAAGTACTCATTGCATTCACTGAATTGAATTGAACATGAGGAAGCCATTGAATATGTGAAACCATAATTCCCTAAATAATTCTCTGGCCCACTGAGCACTATGAAACTGAGGTAGACCAGCTCCTTGCCTTATAGGCCTATTGTTGAAATGAAATAAAACATGAAAACATATATAACAGGAAGGGAAAGATGAATGACTTATTCTGATGGGAAGAAAAGGAAATTTACTTCAGCTGAAAAATTTTAAATGGATTCATAATTTTTAATTTTTTTTTCTGTCCTACATTCACTATCTTCTTCAGAGATCATTCTATGAAACCTAGAGTGAAAACTCTATGGCAAGCAAGAAGCAATGAGTCAGAAGACAGGTAAAAAGAGAAATAAAAGGACAACATGGTTAGGGTTGTCTGGGTAGTCCATAAAGATAGAGAACTACTAGGGCAATGGTTCCTGGGGCACATCTAATATCCGAGATTCACAACTACTCATAGCATACAAATAGAAGGTATTAATTACACCTAGGATCTTTAAAAAATAGAATCAAGAAACAAAGCTCCTATCAGACGCTCTGCTAAAGCATTCATGTGATTTCACAGAAATCCTTTGGATTTTCTATTCCTGCCACACTTGCTATCTGGTCTGTCCCATTTCCATTATTCAGGAGATTCTTAAGCACCTATTACTGCTGGTTCTCTGCAAAGTTCTAAATAAGGAGTATGGGAGCTGCAGGAGAAGAAAATTACTTGAGAGTATGAGGGACTTGTACCAATTGAGAAAAAATATAAAGGCAAGGAAGAAAAATCATAGAATACTGAATCTGACATGTCCAATTGAAAGAAAACAGGCAGCCTAAATTTTAGCTAGGATGAAAAGAGACAGAATTCTTTTAGACAAAACTAATATCTTTGTGGGCAATCACATAGATTGCTATAACAGGTTCTGTGTTTTCACCTATAACAGTGGTAGAATACTGAACAACAAATCATACAGTCAAACATTTAGAGCTGGAAGGTACCTTAGAGGTCATCTAGTCTAATTCTTCCATTTTCAAGAGGTAATGGAGAAAAACAGAAGGGAAGTGACTCGTCAAAGATCACGGAAGTAGCAAGAGGTAGAGATATAATTTGAACCAAAAGCTAGCATTCAATCTGTTATGCCAAGCTGTCCTCTTTTTCAAAGGTCAAATATTCAATTGGATCTGGTCATCTTAATGATCTACTAAACTAAATTTAGTTGTTTATTTAGTTATTAGCATTCTCTCCCTCTTGAAATTACTATGTGTTGACTTGCTTGTACATGTTCTATCTTCCAAACAGAATATAAGCTCCTTAAGGGCAGGGAAAGTTTCATTATTGTCATAATAGCCTAATTTTCAAGCACACAACCTTGAACACAGTTGGTCCTTAATAAATATTTAATGAATTGAAGGTTTTATTTTTATTAAGTCAGTTTACCATCTGGAATAAAATTAATTGCTGAGGAATTGAACTTGCAAATGGTTTATCTAGTCATGAAGAATTACAGAATCAGAAGGGACTTTGGAGGATACCTGGTCCACCCTGTACCTGAAAAGTATTCACTCCATATCATCATTAACAAGAAGCCATCTATCCAGGGCGGCCAGGTAGCACAACGAGTAAGAGCACTGGCCCCAGAGTCAGGATGACCTGGGATCAAATCTGGGCTCAGACACTTAGCACCCACCCAGAAACACCTGGCCATGTAACCTTGAGCAAGTTACTTAACCCCAATTTCTTAGGGGTGGCCAGGTGGCTCAGTAAGAGCACTGGCCCCAGAGTTGGGATAATCCGGGATCGAATCCAGGTTCAGATACTTACCACCACACCCAGAAATAACTGGCCGTGTAACCTTGAGCAAGTTAACCCCAATTGCTTAAAAAAAAAAACCAACCATCAATCCTTCATTCAAAGATCTCCAGTCATTGGTAACTAGCTAATTATAAAAATCCATTATAAATGAGAATGTAACAAACATGAGAGTCCCTCTAGGACCTTTCTTAAAATACTGCTAAGAAAGTTGATAATATAAGGTCCCCCCCAAATAAAATATTTGAGCAAGGTATCCCAAAGATAACTTTTCTTAAGACAATTTAAGCAATAGTTTCATTCTGTGTCCTCTCCCCTCATCCAGTCCAGCTCCCCTTTATGAATGTAAAGCTTCCCAACTATCAGGAAAAGGCTGTTTTGCTTGCCTTTGTATTCTCAACACTTAACATAGTTCCTGACACGTGAGTACCTTAGTAAATATTAAGTGAGACCTTAATAAATGTTTCTCTTTCTTTTCCTCCCTCCCTCCCTTCCTCCCTTCCTTCCTCCCTCCCTCCCTTCCTTCCTTCCTCCCTTCCTTCCTTCCTTCCTTCTTTCTTTCCTTCCTTCTTTCCTTCCTTCCTTCCTTCCTTCCTTCCTTCCTTCCTTCCTTCCTTC
>NW_027186523.1:33399497-33404871 GCF_028583685.1 Petaurus breviceps papuanus
CCTTCCTTCCTCCCTTCCTTCCTTAATTTCCTTTCATTATTAATTCATCTTCTCATATAGCAGCATATGAATATTTCTAGCTACAAGGTACAAAGATACAAAACCAGATACAATCAAGAAAAGAATTAGTATGGCAAAGCTTTCCTCAAAGTCAAATAGATTGCAAATCTTGTTTCTGTCCTAAGCACATGGTTATTCTAGGAATCATACAAAGTTTGATCTGGGATAAAGCTAATTGGGGTAGAGGCTGGAGTGAAGGAAAGTGAAGTGAAGGAAAGGAGTAGGAGATATGCCTTCACAAGACCATAAAACATAGACAAAAGTACAGCCTGATGAATTTTAAATTGACAGACTCTATACTGAATTATACTATGAATTTTCTGTAAAAGGAGTTTTATTAAAATCTAAGAAAAAACAATGTTTCCCCTTTTCTATCCAGTAGAGGTCATTAATCCCTTACTTACATGTTCGATTATATTCAAATAATCTCAGGTTAAAATACTCTGTCTAGCCAGGATGGTGGATTATAGAAGTGCAGGGGGTACGGAGGAGGATCTCAAAACTCATGTAATCCAACCCCCTTGTTTTATAGATGAGGAAATGGAGACTCAGAAAGAGTATATATATATGTTTAGCCCAAGGCTACATAAATTGTAAGTAGCCAAGTCAGGACTCAACATCTAAGTACCCAGCTCTGATAATCCTATTATGCAGGAATGACTTAAACCATAGTCCAAGCAATAGAGAATATCTATTATCCAAGAACCACCCTAGCCTAAAAAGAGTCTGTATTAGTCTGACCATGTCAGGTACATGTTGTGATGTTAGCCAATATTAATTAAGATCATTGAATAGAAGCTGTCACTTTCTGAACTGCTACATATCTCAGATCTTGGGAGTGCTGGGTATAGGACTCTCAAATATTGGAATATGAGTTATGGCATGTGCTAATAGGGAACAGTCACTTGCTAATGGGCAAATCAGTTGTTTTATTAGGCAAAGTATATGCGGAGGAACAATTTTCCATTTCTTTTCTGCATGACCTTTTACCCTATTATTCTCTCACCTAATTAGATAGAGAGCTGGGTCTGGAATCAAGACTTGATTTCAAATTGGGCCTCAGACATTTACTAACTGTATGATCCTAAGCAAGCCACTGTCTTCCTCAGTTTTCTCAACTGTGAAATGGTGATAATAGCACCTTCATTCTAGAGTTGTTGAGAATTAAATGCAATATTTGTAAAACAGTAGAGTGCCTAACATATAGTAAGTGCTTAATAAAAGTTTATTTCCTTTCTTCATTTCAAAGGACCATTTCCAGCACTCCCAAGATCTGGGATTTACAGCATTTGAGATAGCTTCTACAAACCAGTAAATGCCTAGCTATTACATAGTCCTCATAGCCCTAAGCTGGGGGCAACCTGGAAAGTGATTACTAGTGTGAGCATTTTATAAAACAAGCACCATGAGTTATTTAATTTAACACTTAGAAATAGCTCCAAAGGGATTGAGAATTACAGCATAGATGAACTGCAAAATTTGGCTGATCACAGTAGGGGAATCATATAATCCAACAATAACATTACGTAAGCATAGGAGATATAATGTAAGGCACACAATCATTCAAAGCTATAATCCAGGGATATTTTTCCCAATAAATTGCATTAAACATTTATAGTTAGGTTAATGATGTCTCCTGGACTGCTATTGAGGCATATCACTAGCAAGTTGCCTATAAGGTGGACCCATAAAATAAAAACAAATACAAAATAATAGCTAATATTTAGATAGTGCTTTGAGGTTGCAAATCACTTTACAGAAATTATCTTATTTGATTTTCATAACAACCTTGTGAAGTAGTGCTATTATTATGTTCATTTTACATATGTGGAAACCAAGGTTGAGAGAGTTTATGTGTTTGTGACTTGCCCAGGATCACATAGCTAATGTCTGAAGTTGGATCTGAACTCAGGTCTTCCTGACTCCAAGTCAAGTTCTCCATGTGCTGTGTTACCTAGATACCTTCATAACAGTCTTTGATCCTGGGTAGCCCCAACCATGCTTCAGGAGAGCAAAATGCAGCCTTGCAGACAAATTGAGTCGTACAGAAATGTTAAGATCATGTGAACACAGGGCTATCAGACCATAGATAGAGAATTGGAAAGGAAATTAGAGATCATGTAGTCTAATTTTTTTATTTTACAGTTCAGAAAAGTGTGGCTCAGAGAGATGACCTGACTTTCCCAAGGTGATAAATAGCAGAGTCAGCTTTTGAACTCATGTCCCAGGACTCATTAGAGAGGCAGTGCACTGTAGAGGATAGAGCACCAACTTGGAGTCAGGAAAACCTGGATTAAAATCCTTCCTCATGCATTTGTCTATAAGATTGTGATCCTGGACAAGTCACTTAATGGATCTCAGTCTCAATTTCCTCATCTGTAAAATAAAGGAGTTAGACTAGGTAATCTTTAAAGTATCTTCTAGTCCTAGATTTCTATTCCTATGGCCCTACCTATTATTTTAGCATTTATGTGAGAGGCAACTTGTCTTTAAGGCTGAATTTTGCTCTGCTGAGTCATTACTTTTGAATTAAACAACAAAACACAACAGCATCATGTATTTTTTCTACTTCTTAGTCAACTATATGAGTGTGAAGGTATCTGCCTTAGGAAACAATCTGTAAAAGCCTGTATTTTCCTTTCTCATAGTTTCATTACAAATACCCGCAGTACATGTATAGGGAATTTTCATGATGATTTTATAGAAAGGAGAAAGAAGTCAAATGGGTCGGTAATTTCTGGTCTCTTTGGTCATCTTTTTTTCTCTGTAATAAAACCATCAGTGATTTCTTCAGCTCTAGAGGCAACATGTGGTGGATAGAGAATTGACACTGAAGCCAGGAAGACCCATTGTCTTTTGCTTTTCTTTGTACCCCTAATGCTTAGCATAGTGCCTGCCGCATAGCAGGCACTCAGCAAATGTTTATTGACACTTACCCAGGTTCAAGTCCTGCCTCTAATAATGTACGACCTTCTGCAAGTCATTTAACTTCTCAGTACCCTTAAGACAAATTGCAGAGAAAGCAACAACCTTCATTAGTATAGGGAGTTACTTAGAAATTCCCTATACTAGTGAAATCATAGGTTCAATTCCCATTCCTAATCAGCTTTAAATCTGTGATCATTTGATCCTATAATCAAAATTTATTGGTCAATTTTTAATGCTCTTTCCATTATAGCATGGTTTCTTGATAGATAAATTGTTCAGCAATATTCTGATTATTATTGTCAATTGAGGCATAAAGGAGTCATATGCTTGTCAAATGTATTTACCAAAGTCATGAAGGATCCACACAGAGTCCAAAGAGAAGAAATAAAAGAAATTTTTCACATAGCTGGCAAGGTTCACTATATGGTCCTCTATTCAGATGACATTGTATTGATTATAAGAAGGGGATATTATAGACCTTCCTCAATAAAATCCCCAAAGAGAAGACACTAGCCATCCATACAGGAAAAAACAAGAGGATGAAGAATACCCATTGCCAAGATTACAATGCAATTAGATGGGCAGTCCATTGAATTAGTCCATCATTGCCTATATCTTGGACAGGCATTACGGATGTATGATATTCTGGACTCAGAACTGAATAGGAGGATAACAGCCTAGATTTAATTTGGGAAATTTTCAGTATTTAAAATGATTCCAATTTACTCTCTAACACACACAAATTATCCTTTTTAACATTAGTATTTCTGATTATGTTATATATTTTCTTTTTTTTTTTGGGTGGGGGAAGGCTGGGCAATTGGGGTTAAGTGACTTGCCCAAGGTCACACAGCTAGTAAGTGTTAAGTTTCTGAGGTCGGATTTGAACTCAGGTCCTCCTGACTCCAGGGCTGGTGCTCTATTTTCTGTGCCACCTAGCTGCCCCTATGCTATACATTTTCAAAACATAAAATACCCTAATCTTTGATGAATCAAAATTATGGGTGACTCAAAGGGAAATCTGAGATTTTGATGGAGAGTATAATAGCATATTTTTTAATGGTTACTTATGTGAAAAACATGACATAAAACAGATATCACCTAGAAAATATAGGATCAGAAAAGGCAATAGGCTAGTAATGTAATAAATGTGATGGATAACAAATGGACAGCATTAGTACTACATTGATAAGCATACCATATTAGTTAGGTAGATTAGAAATTGATAGATAGATCATCTTTGAAGAGTTTATGAGTTAGCATGCATAAGTCAGTGGACTGAATTCTGATGGATAAAAATCTTCACCTGGGATAAAATCTAGGGTTAACAAAATCATAGATATGTCCAAATATTGAAGTATAGAGAGCTTTGGGAACTGGTAACCAGGCCTGTGAAAATTAATAAAACTTAAAAAAATTACATTTATATAAAATTTGATTCAATTGGACAATCCAGAGAAAGAAGAGAGACACTTAATATGTGTATGTTTCCCTCTAAGTTTAAATGGTCAATCTCTCTCTCATTGTAATGTGATGGGGACTATGACACACTGAAAACAGAATCCTACGATCAACTGGATCCTGCCAGATTTATAGAGAATTCTTCTTTGAAATACTCAGTATGAAGTAGTATTCATTTGATAGTAAGTCCTAAAAGACAGAATTTTTATTTCCAGACATAACAACAACAAATAAGAACCTAGTGAGACAGAAGTGTTTCACTACTAAAGTCTTTCTGTTGTAGAGATCAGGCTAGGTATGAATGAATTGCCATGTTAATAAGCCTGAAATAGATCAGATAGCCATTTTTATTTTCATTTTTTCCTTCAAACTCCTACTTCACTACAGCTTGATTTATCTCAGAGTCAATCTAATTTCTTTTACTTACTTGGTCTGTACTTACTCACAAAGCTGCCTTATGCCCTGGAATTCATACATGGGAAACACTTGCCTCCTGTGCAGTCTTTCCCTCTGACTGAATCACTCCTTCCATCGCCTCCATTTAAATGGGGCATCCAGGCAAACCTTCTCTTCATTTCTCATCAAACTGCACTCTGGACTTCTCCATCATGTGGTGAGTACCTTCCTTCCTCCCTATGCTCTTTTTGGTTCCTTTTATATGTTGTCTTCTATGATTAAGATTTAAATTCTTTAAGGACTGGGACTATCTTTCCTTTTGCTTGTATTTGTACCACAGTGCCTAACTTATAATAAGTGATTACTAAATGACTGTTGACTGATTTTAACCCAGGGCATATAGTGTTGTCAGATTAGTCTGGGACCAAAACGTTTGGTCTACGGCATTGTCTCACATATCATTTTAAAAAAAGAAGAGGAAAGAGGAGGAGGAGGAGAAGAGCAAAGGAAGAAGCAGAAGCAGCAGCAG
>NW_027186523.1:33404971-33422985 GCF_028583685.1 Petaurus breviceps papuanus
AGGAGGAGGAGGAGGAGGAGAAGGTGAAGAAGAAGGAGAAGGTGAAGGAGAAGAAGAGGAGGAGGAGCAAGGAAAGAAGAGGAAAAGGAAGAGGGAGGAAGAGAAAAGAACAAGAACAAAAACAAAGAAGTAGTAATAGTGCTATGTGGCCTAACTGTTCTTTCCTCATTCTTAATGTTCCTTCCAAGACTAAAATTATAGAATCTATGAACCAGCAATATAGTTCATATTTCATGCTGGATAGCATGGTGGAACTGTATTGAATCAAGGTTGGTCTCATTACTGACCCTGTGTGGCAGAAGTGAAGAAATAATTTTGAAGAGAGAGGGCTCCCTTGGTTAAGTTTGGGATTTTACTGTTCAATGTTTCTAATTCTACACTGTTGATGATCAGGCCTTCTACTGGTTATTTAGCACATATGAATCATGTTATAGTTTCAAAATACTTTTCTATCATTAGCAACTTTTCAGTATGAATCAGACTAATTTCATTATCTCTTCCTAACAGAGCAGGAAATGGAAAGGAGTCTTTTTTTTCCCCCGGAATTATCACAGGGAACTGAAGGCATAGAGCGTCACAACTGTTTGACTTCCTACATTTCTGAGGTAGATCTAGTTCTAACAACAACAATAATAATACTGATAATAATAACAGCTAGCATTTACATAATGATTTAAGGTTAATAAAGCACTTTATAAATATTATTTTATCCTTACAACAACCCTAAGTAGATACTACTATTATTATCCCCATTTTACAGATAAAGAAACTGGTACAGACAGAAGTTAAGTGACTCGCTTGGAGAGCATATGTGAATTCAGGTCTTCCTGATTCTAGCACTCTATCCCCTGTATTACCTAGTTGCCTAGTTCTATCCAAACACTTTGATTTAGACATGTAATCTGAATGACTTCTGGAATCCCAGTGTGTAGTTGTAGAGTATCCAGCAGGCCCTGGTTATTCATAGTTCCTTGAACACTGGCTCTAGGGATGTGCTGGACAGAAGGATAGGGTTTATATACCTATAGTCTCATATCTTTTTCATGGGGCCAAGCTTGAGCATTAAAATTTCCCAAAATTCAGTTTTTATTTTTGTTGTTTTTGCTATTCTTTCCTTTGATATTGTTGGAGTTATTACATTTATGCACACATATGCAGGTTCGTATTTATACAATATATATCACACATATATTTATATACATATACATACATACATATATGCGTGCATCTTGATTCTGCTTACATCACTTTATATCAGTTCATAAATCTTATGCTTTTCTGTATTTTTTATGTTTTTCTTTAATATTCATTTTTCATTAATTTCAATAATATTCTATTATATTTATGTAACACAATTTGTCTTAGTTATTTCCTTATCCTTCAGCTTCTACTTTGCTGTAAGTTCTTTGTTACTAAAATACAAACAAAAACTCCTACTGTATTCCTCTGCAGGTTCTCCCTTACTCCCTAAACTTTTTCTCCCATTGCACAGAGACTACCTTATCTTGGAAGGTGACTTTACCCTTGAACTTCTCACACTAGATGGATACTATGCCCCTTGGACTCTCTCTGATTGGCTGGGTTTTTTCTAGTTTAAGGAAAGCACCCAAGGCCAACCATGTCTTCATTAAACTCTAGGCTCTATTCCTAATTCCTGCAGTCTTTCTCTCCCTCACTTCTTTTCAGTTTCTTTTTGTGTGTTGTTATCTTCCTCTCCCCATTAAAATGTAAGCTCCATGAGGGCAGATAGGGACTATCTTTGTTTCTGCTTATATTTGTTCTCACAGCCCTTAGTACAGTGCCTGACATATAGTAGGCACTTAATAAATGCTTGTTGACTATAACTATTTTCCTGTATGTGGAACTTTTATCTTTCATATCTTTAGGGTAATATGTCTAGCAGTAGAATCTAAGGGGCAAAGATTCTGGACACTTTAGTCACTTTCTTAGCATGATTCCCAATTACTTTACACAATGCTTAGACCAATTCATAGCCCCAACTACAGTGTACCAGGGTATTTGCCTTTCTACAACCTCTCCCACATTGACTACTACCCAGGGTTCATTCTTTACCTAAAATCAAGCCCACCTTGAAATTGTAATGAGTTGAATGGCAATTCTGAAGTCACTGCATTTGGCTTCATTCCAGGCACCAGTCTTTCAGGGTCATATTAAGTTAATTATAGAGCTAAAGTCCAAATCCAGAAATTGTCACTCCCAGACACTGTTCCAGCATGTCTCAATACCCCCATTGCCAAGTGAACTAATTAGGCATGGATTTTTAAAAGCGACACTGTTTCACACAGCCAGGTGCTGGGGGATTTGGGAGCTTGGGACAGTCACTTGAAATTAATGTCAGTACTTTCTATAAAGCCATCTCTGTCCCAGTGATGGGTGGTCTTGCCAGATGGTCTTATAAATCCTATTACCCTCTCATTCCCTCTTCTTCTCTCTCCTACAGTCAAAATCTCCTATGTTATCAATGTCTCTGGGAAAAGCAAAGAAAGAAAAGTACAGAAGTCCTGCATAATTGAACCTAAAATTATTGATGATGGTGATGATAAAATATCCCAGCAGAATCATTAATCATATAATCAAAGGATCAGAAGTATCATATTATACACATTTCCCTGTCAGACAATAACCCATCTTATTTTGAGGACCTGTAGAGATTCTACAACTTTCTATGTAAAGGATTTAACTTCATAAACAATAAGTTATTCCTAGCTATACCAGATTTCAATCTGTATTATAAAGCAGCAGTCATCAAAACTACTTGGTACTAGCTGAGGAATAGAGGAGTGGATCAATGGAATAGATTAGGCACACGAGATTCAGAAGTCAATGACTATAGTAATCTATTGTTTGATAAACCAGACCCTGGTTTTTGGGATAAGAACTCACTATTTGACAAAAACTGCTGGGAAAACTGGAATATAGTATGGCAGAAACTGGGCATAGACCATTATCTAACACCATATACCAAAATCAAGTTTAAATGGGTGCATGATGTAGGTATAAAGGTTGATACTGTAAGCAGTCTCCTAAAACAAGGAATAGTTTACCTATCAGACTTGTGGAGAGGGAAAGACTTTATGACTAAACAAGAATTAGAGAACATTATAAAATGTAAAATGGATAATTTTGACTACATGAAATTGAAAAGTTTCTGTACAAACAAAGCCAATGTAACCAAGATTAAGAGGGAGGTGGGAAATTGGGAAAGAATCTTTACAACCTATGTCTCTGACAAAGGACTCATTTCTAAAATATACAGAGAATTGAGTCAAATTTATAAGAATACAAGTCATTCCCCAATTGATAAATGGTCAAAGGATATGAACAGGCAGTTTTCAGAGAAAGAAATTAAAGCTATCTATAAGCACATGAAGAAATGCTCTAATTCACTATTGATTAGAGAAATGCAAATCAAAACAACTCTGAGGTACCACATCTCACCAGTCAGATTGGCTAAGATGACAAAACAGGAAAATGACAAATGCTGGAGAGGATGTGGGCAAATTGGAACACTAATGCATTCTTGGTGGAGTTGTGAACTGATCCAGCCTTTCTGGAGAGCAATCTGGAATTATACCCAAAGGGCTATAAATACTTTCATACCCTTTGACCCAGCAATACCACTCCTAGGGTTATATCCCAAAGAGATCACAGAAATGGGAGAAAGACCCATATGTACAAAAATGTTTATAGCAGCTCTTTTTGTGGTAGCAAAGAATTGGAAATTAAGGGGGTGCCCATCAATTGGGGAATGACTGAACAAGTTGTGGTATATGCATGTTATGGAATACTATTGTGCTATAAGAAACGAGGAGCAGACAGTCTTCATATTTACCTGGAGAGGCTTAAAAGAACTGATGCTGAGTGAGAAGAGTAGAACCAGGAGGAATTTGTACACAATTACAGAGACAGTGTATTTGCGATGACCAACTTTGATAGACTGGACTCATCTCAGCAATGCAGTGATATAAGTCAATCCCAAAAGACTCATAATGGAGAGCAATATGTGCATCCAGAGAAAGAACTAGAAAGAACTAAGTTTATATCCAGGTGGAAGCAAAATACCTGATCTTTTTCCTTCTCTTATTTGATTTTATGTCCTCTTTACCATTTTTCATTCCAGCTGGTACAATCCATCCTTATAACCTGACTAATGTATAATGTGAAAGTATTTACAGATCCTATACTTGACTATAAGCTGCCATGGGAGGGGGAGGGGAGGGAGGGGGACAAAATGTGAAATTCAAGGAATTGTGGAATTGAATCCTGTAAACTAAAAGGAAACAAAAAATTTAATAAAAAAATTTAAAAAGAAAAAGAAAAAAACAATAAATTATTCCTCCTGTATAACCCAGTTCCATTGTGGTACTACTTAAACCAATTTATTTTTTTTTCTGCTTAAGAAAAGTGTAACCATTGGTCACTATCTTTTTACATGTTTGTTCAATTGTTTTTCAGTCATGTCCAACTCTTCATGACCCTATTTGGGATTTTCTTGGCAAAAATACTGGAGTGATTTGCCATTTCCTTCTTCAGTTTATTTTACAGATGAGGAAACTGAGGCAGAGTTAAGTGACTTGCACAAGGTCACACAGCTAGTAAGTGTCTGAGGCCAGATTTGAACTTAGGAAGATGAGTCTTTTTGACTCCAGGTCTGGTACTCGATCCACTGTGCCACTTACCTGTCAGTCTTCTTACATGAGAGGTCTTCAAAAGTTGTATGGGGGATCAGAAGCTGAAATTGAATCTCATTGTATGAGGTGTTCCAGCATTCAAAGTGGCCAGCCATGGGGGCTGGTGCATGTCAGCTTTGCATATCTCACTATATGTCCTCTGTCTTCATGGAGCAAAGAGTCTAGCAGGGAAAAAAATGTTACAGACATAGATAACTATATTATCCAACACAACAGAAATATATCAGACAGTTACAAAACAAAGGGCTTGGTTGTAATCTTGGGGAGAGTTGTTATGATTGTGAATGGAGGTGGATCAGGAAAATCTTGGAAACCAAATTTAAATCTGACTTTAAAGAATCAACATTAAAGGAATAGTTGATTAAAGGCATGGAGGTATGACTTTACAGTGACTATTTGGGGATATGAAGTTATCTAATTTGACCTGGGCATGGAGTATAAAGTAATAAGGAATGAAGATGAAAAGGGAACATGATTGTCAGGTTATGGGTTTTTTTTGTTTTTGTTTTTTGCTTTTTGTAAGGCATTTCGGGTTAAAGTGATTCACCCAAAGTCACATGGCTAATGAATAAGTGTGTCAAGTATCTGAGGCCAAATTTGAACTCAGGTTCTGCTGACTCCAGGGCCGGTGCTCTATTCACTGCACCACATAGCTGCCCCTATTTGTTTATTTTTAATGCCACAGGGGAGTTAGAATTTCCTCAGGAAGAAATAAGGAGCTTCTGAAGATTTTTGAGAAGAAAAGTGACATGATCAGATTTATGCATAAGAATATTGTACCAAATCTATGAAAGCAATTTTTATTTCCAAGTAAAATCTTCTCTAACTATGGAGCATTTTAGTCCCATTGCTCATTGCACTAGATTGCATTTCTGTGATTTGTGGCATAGAAATAAGGAACAGGGAATGAAACTGACAAAAATGAGGAAAATGAATGTTGGGAAAGCAGAGGAAAGGGAAACAAAAGGGTTAAATTGTGGGGGGAAAATCTGAAAGCAAAGTCTACAATGGTAACTTGAAATGGAGAGTAAAATTAATTCCCTGGACAATTAAGGACAAATACACACTTAGAAACATCCAGATCATTTGATGGAAGGCAGGCTTGGGCTGAACTATAAAACAGAAGCTTTTACTACTTTATCTATTTTGTTAATGTATTTATGACATAAAATTAATAAAAATTTTCTAAGCAATATTCTACATTTCTCTTGCACACTTACTTCCAGGTCCTTATCTGTGGTAGCTTTTCTTTTGTGATTTTTCATGATTTTGAACATAATGTTGAGATATGCATAGATTGTCTACTTTTAAATAAGATTTCAGTTTGTCTGTCATGTATTATCTATTCAATTCGATGTAACAGCTATTTAACAGTGCCCTGTTATATGCAAGTCAATGTGAGGAATACTCAGATTACTAAAAACCTAATTCTTTACCCTGAAGTAGCTTGCAATCTAGATTCTTAGTAGAATCTTTTAATGTGGGGAGGTGGGGTGAGGAATAAGACATGTATATAAACAAATAACTATGTAGAGAGAAGATGAGAGGGCAAAATGGAGGGAGGAAAATGATGGAAAGAAGTCAAGTTAGAATTACAGAATTAAATAGTGAGTTCCTCAAGAGAAAGGACAGTCTTTTGGTTTTCTTTGCATCCCCAAGGCTTAGCACAGTGCCTAGAACATCGAAGGCACTTAATAAATGTTTATCAATTGACTTAACAGCATGTCAGAGCTAGATTGTATCTTAGAGATCATTTATTGAAACCTTATTTTTACTGGTGAGAAAATTGGGGCCCTGAGAGGGATCAGAGTATTTTAGGATAATAGATCAAGAGATGGAAAGCAGCTCAGGTGCCTCCTAGTCCAACTCCATTATTTTACAGATGAGAAAATTAGGGTACAGGAAGGTTAACTGATTTGCCCAAGGTCACACTGGTAGTAAGCATCAGAGACATAATTAGGGAAGTTTACCTGCCCAGAGTAATAGGGCTAATTAAGTAAAAGAAAGGAGAATTGAGCTGAGGACTTCCGGCTACAAGTGTGATATCTTTTCCACTACAGCACCAGTTTCACAGAATTATAGCTTTTTAGCACAGGAAAAGACATAGTTAGATTATAGATGTACATCTTTGCAGTATTAAATTTCTGTGCCCTATCATCCTACACAACACTTGTTTGACAGGTGAATGGGGAATACTCATTAAGCCTAAACATATTTGAAAAATCATTTATTAATAAGTCCCAGTTGACCTGTGCTTTTCTATATTGTACAGAGTGCCACAAAATTGGTGCTATAAAAGAGTGGGTAACGTAAAAGTGACATGGGAAGGGACAATGTAGGAATCTCACTGAGGGAACCACTAAATTGGGCACATCTATTTCATTTGATTATCATATAACCATGGATAAACATGAGGTCTTGTAGGAGCGAAAAAGCATTTGCAAAACACTAAGTGCAAAGCATTGTGCTGAGACCTCGACCCCTCCACGCCGCAGCCCCCACATCATAGACTTAGAGCTAGGAAAGGAGGAAGAAAATTTAGAAGTCTTACAGTTCAACACTTTTATTATACAGATGAAGAAGCCAAAACCAGGAGAGAAGTCACTACTTGCCCAAGGTTACGGAAGTCACTGTAGCAAGCTAAAGGCCGAGATTCAAACCCTAGTTATCTGACTTTTTCCATTCATTTATTATTTCCTCCATGAAAGTCTCATCATCCCTCAGAAGTGGCCCGCGGTTCTCAAAGGCTAGGCCAGCAGAGTTCAGATTCTGACAGGTCCGAAAGAGTTGGAAAGTCTTCTGGTACAAGTCAGGCGATTCTATGTGTGTTGTGACAAGACCAGCCTAATTTCAGAGAGGCTCCTCACAGGAAGTCCGACTAGCAAGGTGATGCTTCCCCCCACCCGCTTTTGGATGCAGCAGCCCAGGAAGACTGTATGTATCTCCTGGGACTAAAGAGATTGTTTTTCCATCCTTTAAGTATTTACTTAATTTCGGCAGCCTCTTTTCTACTTTCCTCTCATCTCCTCTAAGCCTCTCTTCTCAGCAGTCACTTCTGCTAAGTGAGCAGCTTAGGAAAGGGATCCCCCATTCAGATTCCTCCGGCGTGGGGGTCGGTGGGTGGGGACACCTCTGGGACAGCGTTCAATTTGGGGTCTCCCCGCACCTTTCCTTTCCTCACCTGTAGCTGACCACTTCCCCACCGGCTGCCCTGCAAAGACTGAGAAAGGCTGAAGCGCTTTGCTGTGCGGTTGTGAAATGTTTCGTGAATAAGCCCGTCGTCGGGCCCAGACACCAGCACCAACTCTGGGAATCCCTGGGACGTGCAGCAGGGGCTCTCCAGCGGGGGCTGTGTACTCTCCTTCCCCCAGTGCTGCCGCCCCAGCACTGCCTCCCTTCCTACCCGGCTCCGCGAGCAGTTTCTCCTGCCCGCTTCTGTCTGCCACGTGAGGGGCGTCCCCGGGCCTGCCGCGAGCGCGAGGGGTTAGTTCTACTAGCAGCCCGCCACGGCGCGCGCTTTCTGGTGCTGCCGCTCCGGCTCCGGCTCCGGCGTAACCCAAGCCCCTGGCCCCGCAGCTTTCCTGGGCAAGTCGAGCCTAGCGCCTTATTGCCCAGCGGAGGATTTGCCACCTTCTGCTGCAGCAGCTGCAGCAGCTGCAGCAACAGCAGCATCAGCTGCGGGACCAACCGCCGCGGGCAGCTGGAGTCAGAGAAAAACGGAGTGGAGAAAACGAGGTGGGGGTTGGGGGGTGGAGTGGTGGTGAGCTGGGCTGGAGAAGCAGGAGGACAGGAGGAAGATCAGGGCGAGCAAAAGAGGGGATGCTCAGCCCTCCCCCCTGTCTCCTTCCGGGAGGGAGGATGCAGACTCTGAAACTGGCGCTGTTATGCTGAGGCTGGAGCATTGGAGCTACAGCGCTGCTCCGTGTGTGTATGTGTGTGTACGTGTGTGTGCGTGTGCCTCCTGTGCATAAAGAGGTGAGGGGAGGGGGAGGAGGAGGAGGAGGAGGAGGAGGAAGAGGAGGTGGCGGTGGTGGTGGAGGAGGAGAATGCCAGGAGCAGCAGCAGCAGCCGCCGCCGCCGCCGCTATGCTCCCAGCTCAGGAGGCTGCTAAGCTCTACCACACCAACTATGTACGGAACTCCCGGGCCATTGGCGTGCTCTGGGCCATCTTCACCATCTGCTTTGCCATCGTCAACGTGGTGTGCTTCATCCAGCCCTACTGGATCGGGGACGGCGTGGACACTCCTCAAGCGGGCTATTTCGGGCTCTTCCACTACTGCATCGGGAACGGCTTCTCCAGGGAACTGACCTGCCGGGGCAGCTTCACAGACTTCTCCACCCTGCCCTCCAGCGCCTTCAAAGCTGCCTCCTTCTTCATCGGGCTCTCCATGATGCTCATCATCGCCTGCATAGTCTGCTTTACCCTCTTCTTCTTCTGCAACACGGCCACCGTCTACAAAATCTGTGCCTGGATGCAGCTCACCTCCGGTGAGTACCCACCCGCCCCCCTCTCTTCCAGGAGGGGAGGGAACTCGAGGCGTCCTGGGAGGGAAGTGGCAGCTCCCGGAAAGGGGCATAGGGTGAGAGGAGATGGTGAGGGGACGTTGCTCTTTATGTAGAAACTTAATCGGACTAGGGTTGAGGAGAGAGGTGAACAAGGCCAGTACTCAGAAGTCGTGCCCCCACCCCATCAAATGGCAAACCATCCCGTGGCGTTTGGGTGCCTGATGGAAGTCCAGGGGAAAGCCACCTGCAAGTCAGTCGCTGAGAAGAGTCAGTTTGTAAAGGTGAAGAAAGAGTCACTGAAATTCTCAAATTGGAGGACTCTGAGGGTGTGAGGGGCAGGGGGATGAGGAAAGAAAATTTGGGGAGGCTGTCCTGGAGGTTTTGGTCTTGAGACTGTGTTTATCAGTCTACTTATTGGTGCCTTCCTGGACTATGGTTCTGTCATTGCTGGAGGGCGACTGGAGCTTCTGAGTGCTGATGTTGGTTTGTGTCCATCTGCCCCAGGCTTGTTAAAAAAAAATTCTTGGTCCACCTTGAACACTTGAAAATTCTTTAGTGGTTTAGTCTTAAACTACAACAAATGTAGAGTTCCTTGGAGATTTCCCAATGTCGAGTTTGCAGTTCTTGCCTTTTAGCTGTCAAAATATCATTTTTGCCCTCACCCCCACCAAGAGGGAGCAAGAGGTCTTGGGAAAAGGTTCAAGTTCACTTTTCTTCATAATTCCATCTTGGGGAGTGCATTTAGGGAGGGAGAAAGCAACGAAAACTAATTTCATTTGCATTCTCTGGAAGATCTTTGCCTGCTTGGGTCAGGCTTTGGATAGATGAAGTAAATAGATGGTTCCAAAAAGATGCAATTCTGAGCACCAGAGTGACTTTTACCTCAGGAATAAAAAATAAAGTGATTTCTTAGTCACTTTGAAGAGTTGAGAAGTAAAACTCTGCTTCTCTCTTGTTCTTTCCCTTTCTTTTGACTGATAATAACAAATCTCTCTTGGAATCCCCCTTCTATTTTGACACCTTCTTTTTCAAATACTAACCCTGCTATCCTAAGTTCCTTGGCCCACTGCTGTCAAGAAACATAAGATAAAGTTGAGTCTAAAAAAGGCTGGGTGAATGTCCAAATAATGAATATATTTCAGAGAGCTAGACTTTTTCAGTTGTATTCCTTTTCATTTTTCTGATTTTTCAAAGGTGTTAGCTTCAAGATTTTGTAGTTTATCCTAAGAGCTTGGCAGTGTGTTCTGGGGAGCAGGGCTTCAGAATAAATTTACAAGGCAAGTTGACATATGTACATCTGGGTATCTTGTCAGTGTTTGATTTTTCTCCTATGACATCCTATATATTACTTATTTTATATGAGAATGGGGAATCTCTTTGAGACTAAAATTGTGTGAAAGTCATTTCTTTTTATAAAGAAAATGTCCCAGTTGACTGATGATATTATATACTCTAAATACCTGTATTGGAAAGGTACCAAGAAATGGGCATGAATACACTGATTTGGGAATTTTGAAATCTCTATAGGAGGGTATTTGTCTTTCTCAAAGAAAAAAAAAGATACTTTCTCTGCAGCTTCCTATGACACTTTTCCCCCTTGAAACTGCTGTCAACTTCAATGATTGTTTTCAAACATTGGCATAACTTTAAAATTTATACCAAAAAATTAGACACTTTGTAATTAATGTGTGTATTATAGAAACTCAGATAGGGTTGCTCTTAATTCCTATCCCTGGTTTGACCCTGGAGAGGAAAAGGACATGCAGGATGCAGATGTTTGGGGAAAGACTTGACCCTGCACAACTAATCTAATTTCTCTCAGTTAACTGACCTATTTAGGTTTGGTGATTCAAATCAGTTTCATCATTCAAATCACTGAAATTAACCTTGGATAAAGATATCCTGACCTTATGTTTATACGGTTTTATGCATTAAAAACAAACCTTACTATGACACTAGAAAGGGAAGTCAGTTTTGGAGAAAGTTCACAGAGCTTCAGTTCATAACAAGCTGGGTTTGACTTTGAAATGTATTCTTTCCCTTCTTGCTCAGGGTTTAATGTTTTGAAGTTGCTTTTAGTATTTTATAAAGAATAACCATCAAACATAAGAAAAAACCTTAAATTTTTAAAAATTAGTATCCTTTTCTTGAGAAGAATGAAGACCGTGTATTCTCAAGAATTTGACATAAATCTTTTCTTCACATATTACTGTGAAATGTTAGGGCATTTCTCAAACTGCAATGATAGGAGAAATATTTTCTTCACTTTTAGAAAAGTACATATCCATGCATGTGTTTCAAGTCTTTATTTGGAATTACTAATTTTATTTGATTTTAAAAAATTCTAGATGAGACATATGGGAAAGTAATTTCATTTACTGATATGGCATATCACTGAAAATACAATATTTGTGTTACAGAATCGAATCACATTAATACAGAATTGAATTAAATCAAAACAACATTCACTGTTTTGTTAATGAATGTGGGTGGTATAAAGGATGGCCATGTTTGAAAAGGTGTTCCATTTTTATGAGCTTAATGATATCAACAAGACATTTTACATTATATATTATGGACTTAATTGGAAACTGTAGAATGTTACCTTTTCACCTTTAATTGTCCTCTAGTACTTATGGTCTAAATGTATCTAGGCTAATCTCCAATGTAATTTGCCAAATATGAAAGACCAGATTTAATTCACCATTCACATATAGAGAATGTTAACTCTTCTGAAAGTCAAATGATCAGTTTATATACTTAGTTATCAGAGCTATTTCTGTTTTAGTGGCAACAAATCCGAACACATTCAGATCTAAAAATATGTAACAATAAATATTGATGGTGAGGAAAATCATGTATTTGTTTCAGTCCACTACCAAGAACCTTTCTCTTTTTCTCCTCCTTTCTCCACTTTGAACACTGGTTGAGGACAAGTACACTTGATTTAAAGTCATAGCCACCATTATCATCATCATCATAATCGGCATCTTCATCACAGATTTAAATAGCACTTAAAATGTGCAAAGTACTTTAGTCAACAAGTCAAGTATAAAAAGAATTTATTAAATACCGACTGTATTCTAGGCACTGTGTTAAGCACTAGAGATGCAAAGAAAAACAAAAACAGTTCTTGCCTTCAAGGAGTTCACAATGTAGTGGAGAGAAAGCATGTCAACAGCTATGTGCAAGTAAGAATTATGCAGGAGAAGTTGGAAATTGATCCCAGAAGGAAGGCACTGGCATTAAGGGACACCAATTAAGGCCTCTTACAGGGGAAGAGATTTTAGTGGAAGCTTGAAGGAAGCTGAGGAGGCCAGAAGGTCGAGGTGGTGAAAGAGAGAATTCAGGGTCAGGAGATGGAGTTATCTTGTGTGAGGAACAGTAAGGAGACAAGTCACTGGACTGCAGAGTCAATAGAGTAGGGGGGAGTTAAGGTGTTAGAAGATTGGAATATTAGTAAAGGTAATAATATATAATACATGTAATATAATATATTATAAGATATAATATATTAATATGCAGTGATATATTAATATACAACAATATATAATTTTAAGAATGATATATAATAATAATAATAATAAAAATAAGAGTAAATGAAGGTCTTTAAAAGTCAAACAGAGGATTTTGATCCTGGAAGTAATGTGGAACTACTGCAGCTTATTTACTAAGGGGGTTAAAAATGATCAGACCCGTACCTGTGGAAGAACAGTTGGATAACTGAATTAAAGGATGGCCTTGAAGCAGAGAAAGCAAACAAACTATTGTAATAGTTCAGACATGAGGTAGTGAAGGATTGCATCAGGGTAGTGGCATGGTCAGAGGACAGATACAACTGATGTTAGGAAGGATGACTTGGCAATAGATTAAATTTGAGGTAGCATAGAGAATGAAGAGTCAAGGTGGACACCTAGACTGTGAGCCTAGTTAACTGGGAAGATGTTTATACTTTGACAGTAATAGTGAAGATTGGGAAAGATGAGGTTTGGGGAGGGGATAATTAATTCAGCTTTGAACATGTTGAGTTTAAGATGTCTGTAGAACATCCTGTTCAAGATGTCCATTAGACAATTAGAGATAAAAGCCTGGAGGTCAGCAGAGAAGTTAGAGAAGAATAAATATATCTTCATAATATCTATAGAGTATGACAATTGAATGAATGGAAGTTGGTGAATTGACCAAGCTAACTAACATAGAAGGGGAAGAGAAGAGGTCCCAAGACCGGGCCTCAGGTGCACCAACATTACGGAAGCACAATCTGGATAAAATTGCAGCAGAGAAGATTGAGCAATGTTCAGATAGATAGGAAAAGAGCAATATCATGAAAATGTAGAGAGAAGAATTATCAAGGAGAAGAGAGTGATTTGACAGTGCCAAAGGCTGCACAAAGGTCAAGAAAGGTGAAGGTTGAGAAAAGATCGTTAGATTTGGCCATTGAGAGATCACCGGTAACTTTTCCTAGGGCAGTTTCAATTGAGATATTATCAGAAGCCAGACTCCAGAGAGTTAAAAGGAATCAGAGAAAAGAAAGTGGAGGTACCAATTGTATACCTTTTTTTCTCAAGGAGTTTAGCCATGAAAAGGAGAAGAGGCATTGGATGATGGCTAGTGGGGATGAAAAGGTCAAGTGAAGTTTTTGAGAATGGAGGAGACATGAATGTGTTTGTGGGCATTAGGGAAGCAGCCAGTAGGCAGAGAGATCTTTGAGATTAAATGGGAGTGAGGATAATAGAAGGGGAGACCTACTGGAGAAGATAAAAAGGAATGGGATCACTTATACATGAAGAAGGTTTGCCTTAGCAAGGAGAAGGGTCACCTTTTCATGCGAGACAAAGGTGAAGGAAGAGATAGTGGAGCAGAGGTGGAAAAACATCTGAATGTTATAAAATTAGAAAGGGTAAAGAGGTAACCATGGGTGAATGGGCTCAATTTTTTCCAGTGAAATGAGAGATATTGTTCTTACCTTTAAATGCATGTGGTCCTCACATTAATCCTATGAGTTATGTACCCTTATTATTCCCATTTAACAGATTAGGAAACTGAGACCAATAGTGGTTAAGTGACTTTTCCAGGATTACATGCCTAGTTATTGTTTCAGACAGGATTTGAATATAGATCTTTCTGACTCTAGGTCTATATACACTCCAGGAGAGGTAACCTTAATGATTATCTAATCAGTCCATTGGTTGTTAACCTGGGGTCTATGGCCTTCAAGGAGTCTATGGGTAGATTTCAGGGAGGTCATAAACTTGGATGAGAAAAATTACTTTTTTGTTTCCACTAACCCTTAACTGAAGTTTATAAACTCCATTTAAAAATATCATTCTGAGAAGGGTCCATAGGTTTCAGCAGATTCCTAAAGGGAACTACGACTCAGAAGAAATTAAGAACTTCTCCTCTTGTCCATTTTCTTCCTTATATTTTACATAAGAGAAATTGAGAAATGAAGGTGCCCACATTCACTGCAGAGTAAGTAGCAAACCTGGGATTCAAACCCAGAATCTAGGATTCAATTTAAGTGATTTTTTTATTACTTTACATGAAGTAACTTGTTCAAGATCACTGAGGTAGAAATGAGGAGAGTCAGGATTCAGTTATAGATCTTTTGACTGAAAATTCCAGGCTCTTTCCTCTGTGCCACACTTGCCTGAAAATATTTTTACTTGCTCCAAAAATATTTTTTTAGCATACTAACTATGTTTGTCTAGCACTGGAATCTATATATGAAAAGGATGTCATTTTAGATGTTGTTATGAGCTCCCTGACCTCCTCATTCCTCTATTTTCTCCAAATAATTATCAGTCTTCCTAGTGAGAAACAAGTCAATGTTCATTAACTCTTTCTTAACCTGATATGGAAATTACTATGATACACCATTGAGAAAAAGGTGTAAAATTGCATTCTTTGGTGATTTTTGCATTTCTGAAATCTAAAACTGTCTCTCAATACAATATATAAAAACCATATATATATATATGTATGTATGTATTTATACACACATATTCAAAGAGAAAAAATATCCATAAGACAATCCACATAGGGAAAGAATTTGATTATTCTCTGATCTGATCTGTTCCTACCCTGGAGAAAAGCTAGATTTCTAGTTAGCTTTATAGGTTAATAAACTGCACCTAGTTTGGATGAGGATGGAAAGACAATGTCATACCTTTAGAAATTTTGATCCCTACTTCTTTCCTCTTAGGGTATAGATTAAAGAATAGTCAGTTAGTATTCTTGAGTTAAATTAAGTGCTTTTTTAGGCAAACAATAACTAAATCTTGTAATGTTTTACAGGCTATATACTGTCTTAAATTGGTTCTAGAGCCATATACATAACCAGCATAAACTGAAGAGCAAATGTCATACGACACATGCACCTTTTGAATTTGGGCTGTTGCATTTTTCACTAACTGTAATCTCCAGATGGCCCTGAAGATTTTGCATAAGTCCAGTGTGGATTACTAAATTGAGGCCAAACATTGAGAGACAAATGAGAGCCAAGATAGCCACAACCATGTCATTGTAAGCATCTGACAAAAGTGCTAGTCAAAGAAGCGAACCTCTCTGGCAGACAGAAGAGCCAAGATTACATTAATTGCTTCTTAGTTTTTCCTTCATCTAATGGTAGCAATTTTTTTTCTCCTTGGCTATTGTGAGGAAGTTTGCTATAGTAGAAACCATACAGGCAGTAGAATCAAAAGATGTGGGTTCTAGGGCTCTCTTACTGACTCCGCCATTTACTGCCATTGGGAAAGTAATTTAGCCCACTTTCTTCACTATGAAATGGAGATAATGATACTTGGATTACCTATTTGCCCAATAAAGTGCTTTTGAAGCTCAAATTACAACATGTGTGTAAAACACTATACAAGTGTGAAAGTACAGTGAATAGATGAGATAACCTTCCTGTTCTATTATTCTACTGGTCAAATCCTTTTCTAAAATTATGAAATGAAATTGTTTATGTGAAAATAACTGAAAAGTGAGGTTACTTTTGGAATAGTTAAAATTTACCACTACCTCTACTGATGTTACTGGACTTTGTCACATTATTGGAGTTCAACTAAGAGGGGAAAAAAGCAGACAAGGCTAATTTTAAACTCTTGACATGCTGTGACTAGAAGTAAAGCCACATATCTTTGACAAACATGAACACTCATCATTTTCATTGGTTCATGGTATAGCCTATTTCACAACTCAGTGAGTCCCTTAATCTAGCTTTTTGGAATTCCTTCTTGGCACTAGTTTATGATTTGCTATCAATATGTTAACTTTCCCCCAGAAACATATTTTCTGACCCATGGTTGTTGTTGGTGTGTGTGTGTGTGTGTGTGTGTGTGTGTGTGTGTGTGAGGCTGTGATTTTATTAATATGGGGAACTCTCCGTGAGAAGATTCCTAGCTTTGTATCTTAATCTCAGATGTCTGAGAGAGCTCTCTGGGACACTGAAAGCTAGTCAATTTAAGTCACATAGTCAATATGTACAAAAAGTGGAGCTTGAACTCAGGTTTTTCTGACTTAAAGATCTTCTCTGTATCCACTAGGCTAACAGAATGACTTGAGACCTTTTGGAAGATGGTAAATATGCCTAAGAAATTAATAGTTCCCCTTTCAACTCTTCCCTCTTCCTGTGCTATTCTTGCTTTGCTTAAAATTTAGATACCAAATATAAACTTGAAACATTTCCTCTATTAGAAGGAGGAGCTTGACCCAAGTTAGACTTTCTGTGTCCTTGTTTAGACCACACTGTGATAGGGAAAAGAGGAGAGGGAGGCCATTGTCCTCTCTTTTCCATTCTCTGTACTAATCCTGCTTCCTTTCCACCAGTCCAGTGGCCCCAGACTTTGGTTGCCCTGCTTGTGCAGATCTCTAAGATTCAGAATCCAAGATGAGCATGGTTGGGATTTACCCCAGGGAACGCTAAGAGAGACCGGAGACTCTCTGGTCCTACTGTTGTAAACTGCTTTTGCTGACAACTGAAGGGAACTTAGATTTAGGTGGGGGATTCTTTGCTCAGATGGAACTCATTAACACGTTGAGGGGAGGAGCTGTGAAGAAGGCTGAGGGAGAAATTAGGCTCTACTGAAGATGCATTGCCATCCCTTTTCCCGGATGGAGATCCAAAAGGCCCCAGGCAATGTATACTAATAAGAGATAATCATAATACTTCACATTTACTTAGTGCTTTGATCTTTGCAAAGTGTTTTTTTTTCCTACCCTGTAAAATTTTCATTGTGGGACAGTATGTCCCACTTGCTAGAAAGTATAGGTTTCTTTAATGTAAGTTGAATTTTCAAGCAGTGAAATAAATATACAAGGTATTTTAAATGAGTGATTTATAAACTTTTTTGCCTTTAAAAATGACACAAGTAATTTGTCAGTTGAAGAGGTGTTGAAAAATATATTAATTTGTATGTCAAAACAAACTATATTTCATAACACAGAGCAGTTTTTAAGTGAACATCTGTGATCAAGAGACCATAAACACACATAGTATGTGTTGTGTCAGTGTGTGTGGTTGAGTTGTGCATTTAATAGATTTTTGCCATAATAAAAATGCTGACAAGTTTCTTATATTGTCTTGTACTTTAAAAGAATAATGATAATAATTATTATTCAATAAAAAGTTATCCAAAATATTATCTGTTTGAGAACATGAAAATAAAAGGTTTGTAATTGCAGTTTTAACTTAGTACAACAATAAGACCTGATAAGTAGTATTCCTCATGGCCAATGTGTTACAATTTATATATATATATATATATATATATATATATATATATATATATATAT